>NC_083474.1:6605608-6745608 GCF_030014155.1 Tachysurus vachellii
CACACTTCTGAGGGTTTCACAGAACAGCTGTATTTATACTGAGATTAAATTACACACAGGTACACTCTGTTTATTAATTAGGTGACTTCTGAAGGCAGTTGGTTTCACTGGATTTTAGTTAGGGGTATCAGAGTAAAGGGGGCTGAATACAAATGCACACCAGACTTTACAGATATTTATTTGTAAAAAAAAAAAAAATTGGACACCATTTATAATTTTCATTAGACTTGACAATTATCTGCCACTTTCTTTCGGTCTATTTCATAAAATCCCAATAAAATACATTTTTCTTTGTGGTTGTAACTTGTCAAAAGGTGGAAGAGTTCAGTGGGTATGAATACTTTTGCAAGGCACTCTATATATAACATTGGGCCTGCATTCTTAATCCTAATTCTTTAACTATTTAACTTTTATGTTGATCTGGAAAGTGACATTGGGTAGTGTTGCTACCTCACACATCCTGAGCCCTAGGTTTGATTCAGAGTTTGGGCTACTTCAGGGTTCTCTGGTTTTCTTCCATCTTTCAAAAGCATGCCAGCAAGTGTATTGGCTAAGATAAATTCTTAGGATTCCCACCGTGTGCACGCAAGTTTTCATGCTTTTACTGTGCTTCAGCTGTTTCCTCCAAGTCCAAAGCCATGCATCTCAAAATTGTCTGTAGTGTGTGAATGTGTGTGTTCCCTGCCACAGACTGGCACCCCTTGCCTTGTACCACGAGTCCCAAAGGATAGGCTTCCAGCTTCCAGCTTCCAGCTTCCTGCGTTTCAGAAAACGGATGAACGGAAACTGCTCCTAGGTGCAAATGAGTGTGTGAATGAGTGCGTATGTGGTGCACTGCAACAAACTGGCATTCCATTCAGGATCTCTTCCTACATTGGGCTCAATTTTCCTGTGAAAAGCTCCAAGCCATGCTACATTTCTAATGCAATAATTTATAAATCTCACACTAGATGGCAGCAACTATATAGAAAACCAACACAAACCACAACTCAGAGTCTATCAGGAATTCTATTAATCCTGGAGAGACAATGCACCACGATACCTGTTCAGACTGATCTTTAGATCATCTTATTAAATCAACCACGTGTTTAGTTATGACATGTTATGTTATGATGAAATGTTATTTTCTGACTTTTTGCATTTTCAGTTAATAGTCTTGATGTAAGATTGGTAGCCGAGCTGAAGATGTTGAGGTTCTCTTCGGGAGTGACAAGATTGGACAGGATTAGGAACGAGTACATCAGAGGGACAGCTCATGTTGGACGTTTGGGGGACAAAGATTAAGATGGTTTGGACATGTTCAGAGGAGGGAGAGTGAGTATATTGGTAGGAGAATGTTGGACATGGAGCTGCCAGGCAGGAGTCAAAGAGGAAGGCCAAAGAGGAGGTATATGGATGTAATTAATGAGGATATGAAGCTAGTGGGTGCAAGTGTTGAGGATGCAGAAGATAGGGATAGGTGGAGAGAGATGATTCGCTGTGGCGACCCCTGAAGGGAAAAGCCGAAAGAAGAAAAAGAAGTCTTGATGTAAGATTACTAGTGTTAGATACTACTGGAAACTAGATTTCAGCTTTTTCAGTTTCAGATTGCATCATAAAAATAATGTGTTTGCATTTCGGTTTCATCCCTTATAACTCTGTCTTATGCCACTGTGATTAACAAGGAGACTATGCCATCTCTTCCATACTGTGAGCTTGACCGGTTGTACAGTCTTTACTCTTGGCCACAGATGGTTGTGGTATTGTCAGAATTCACTTTGGAAATGTTCGCTTATTATGACAGTGTGAACGCTTATCCATAAATTCAGAATCCCGGTTTTTGAGATGGATTGTTACAGGGTGGGTTTCTACTTTCGCTTATTGTTTAATTAAAAACAAACTTTATATCAAGGAGCATTTTATTTATTTTTTTTTTTAGTGTGTGAAATTGTTTGTTATGTTTTCTCATGCATTCAATCAATTTTCCATCCTAAAGTGTAGAAATACTTCTGAAATTTACTGCATTTCTATCAAGCCATCTATCTACTGATGTCTATCCTTGAAGATTAGCTACACGTGGGACGCTATATATACTTTCCTTTTGGCGAGGATCATTTTAATTGTCTTTCATCGTTATAAAAACCAACCTGACTCTATGTAGCCATTCAGAGTTAATCTAAAGTGGCATGCAGGGAATGGCAAATGATTTATGACAAGCAATTCTCAAAGCATCTTTGCTTTAATCCTGGTACCATGGCGATATAAGTCACTGCATATGCCTCTAAATCGAAAATATTATAAACAATAAGCGTTAAATAACAATTTATGTGCCAGGAGCATTTGCCATAAATGTTTAAGATTAACACATACCTCTGGGCCAAACACTGCAGCACCTTGTTGCTCATTCAGTGCACAACCTGGATCAATACAAAAAAAAAACTCCCACATCGCAACAAATGGTCCATTTAGTTCAGGGACTGATTATAATGAATCAGTTAATCAGCTCTCCTGTACTGCAGTGCCTTACATGCATTTACTGCAGTACCATCTTTCATCTGCAATGCAACAGCCATTAGATTAATATATCAAGTTATTAGAGTCACTATAGACTACTCTATTTGTTTGCATTAAAATTTTATGAACACCTGAAATGCATTTGTTTCTACAGAGAGACTAATGTATGTCCCATGGACATCAGATCAGGATTATTGTTATGAAAATTTCTAAAAAACTAAAAAAAAACCATGAATATCCAATGAGAGTGAATACACAAAGGAGTGAATACACTTTTCCCAGCTTTCAAACTCTTCTCACAGGTGTTTTAAACACTTGGGTAAGCCTATTGATTCTTCCTGCTGTTCACGGTGTATCACACTGAGCAGGACATGAATAGGTTTAAATGCAAAAAAGTATTGTGAAAATTGCCTGTGTGGTTTGTGAATAGTTTACTGAAATTGACCGTGTGAGCTGTAATGCAGTAGTATTGCGCACGCTTCCATTATTTTCTCTTTTTTTGTGCCTTTGACCTTTTAAGACACTTGAACAAGCTCTTGGTCGCTGCTCTAAATCCCCAGTGTTACAGCTCACATTTCTTCTGGTCCAGGGTGTTATTTTTTTGCTGAATTACAGAGCCTTAAAATAGCCTAAAGTACAAAACTGTTATGCTTTGTTTTTTTGTGTGTATGGTAATTACACCGTATTGCTAATGTGACCTTCAATTTCTAACACTTTGCTTTCAGGTGCCTCACTTTTTGAGGACTTTATAAACTGTAAGCACACTCTTGTTCTCTCACCATTTTTAGCGGTTCAAGTCAGTCGAACCATGACTAATACACTAAGCCAGAAAGCAGTTTTGTCATGTCTCTCCACATTTATCGGATGCCAACTGCAGAAGGTTCCTGGTTTTTAAATTGCATGAAAAGCCAAGGTTGGCATCTGGCTTTATGTTCAGTCTGATGCATTGATGCACGCTGACAACATCTTTACACATCCATCAACTAAATAATCACCTCGTCGTTGAACTTTTTGACCTGCATGGCCAGTACTGGAAAAGTCATGATATGGATTCAGATTAAAATGACATGTACAGTTCAAACAGTGATGGCTGGTCATAATGCTTAGTTCTTTGTTACTGATTAATGATTAATGATTAGTAAAGTTTTGTGTAATGTCCCAGGGACAAAAGGGGGGAATTGTGGTGGACATTTTTACTTAGGAGCTGTTTGTAAGGATTTGAACTTCCAATGATGTCATTGTTGTGACTAGAAATTGTTATTACCGGGGATTGTTTTGTATAATATGAGAGGGACAGTGGGAACCGGAGACGAGTTGGCAAGACTCATAAACAGCTTTTAACAGGCCTTGGTAAGGAAAGATTAGCCAGATCAGGAGATACAGTAAGTAGGCGTTGTGCATCTAAGCCAATGATGAAGTTTTTCTCTTACATGTTTTTTTGTTTGAATTATGCCTATTAAATCTTAATGTAATCAATGATCAAGGCCCCAAAGATCTCTGATGCTACATGAGGAGTGTTAGGTCCTGCTGTGCAGCAGTACAAATAAATTGTGTGATAAAAATAAAAGCCTACTGTACCAATGTGATATTTTATTTTCTCAAAAACGTCCACAAGAGTTGTAATCTAATAATTATAAAACTCTAATCGGAGGGATATACTGTAATATAATATAATATAATATCCATCAATACACTGACAATTAAACTATTCACACTGACCAGTACATTGTGTCTCATCCACCACATAATAGGCTTGGTGTGGTGTAAACTATTACACACATAAACTTAAAGACAGATCAGCGGCTGTGATTTCTAATTTTTTTTAATTGCTTGTGACTTTGCGCTGTTTTTCCTCTAAATACCATCCATGCTAAACAGGAAATTGGTGACATTTTCTTTCCCAGCGAATGAAAAACCCACTCAACTTGATTCTTTTGTCTGTCCTTTTGTGTAATTTCTAATTTAATTGCACAATGCATGTTCAGTCAAAGTTCAAAGGCGTTTTCAGGTAAATGTAAATACTCCATTTTGTTGGTGTTCATTACACTGTGACGGTATTTCACGTCTCCTTAAGCACTGCTGATGACAGTGACAGTGAGGATCCAAATAGATAGCAAATCTTAGTGACTGTTACAAATAGGTTGCATGAATAACTTCATCATCTGATCAATATTAAAACATATGACTGTTTCTACAAAAGTCTAAAATAAACTGATTTATGACATGCACATACAATCATGCAGACCCAGGTCAACAGCTTCAGTTTATGTTCACAACACGTCCCTGAGACTCAATGACATGATTTTTGGTGCCTGATGGGCTGATTTGAGTATTTCGGAAACCGCTGATATCCTGGGATTTTCTCTATAATGGTGAGAAAAACAAAAAAAATCCTGTGACGCTGAAACACCTTGTTGATGAAAGAGATTAGAGGAGAATGATTAGACTACCCTGAGCTGTAAGGAAGTTTACAGTAACTCAAATAATCACTCTGTACACTTGTGGTGAGCAGAAACGCATCTCAGAAAGCACAACACATTAAGCCATGAGGTGGAAGGGCCACAACAGCAGATGACCACATCAGGGTCCAGTCCTGTCAGCTATGATAGGTATCACAGTAGCATGGAAGCACAGACTCACTGGACAGTTGTAGATTAGAGGAAAAAATCATCCAGTCTTTAGCTGTCCAGTTTTGATTAGTCTGTGCAGAAATTCTAGTTCTTGCCTGATATCAGTGGATCTTGATGTGGTCATCTGCTCTTGTGTTTAGTACATGCTGGGATGATTTTTCTGCTCATCACAGTTGTAAAGAGTGATAAAAAAAAGTGAGTTACTTTATCCTGGCAGCATGAATCGATCTGGCCTTTTCCACTGACGTCTCTTATCAACAAAGCATTTCCACCCACATCTGTTGCTCACTCACTGGTTTTGTTTTTGCACCATTCTATGAATTCCGTCCCCCACCTGTTATCAACAAGTCACAGAATCTCCATTTCTCTCCACTCTGCTCTTTGATGTGAACATTAAATGAATCAGTAGACTTGTATCTCCATGATGGCTTGTGTTGTGCTGCTACTACATGATTCGATAATTGGACAACTGTATGAATGTGTGGATGTGCAGGTTTTCCTAATAAAGTGGATGTTGAATATATATATATACTCACCGGCCACTTTATTAGGTACAACTTACTAGTACCGTAAGTGTGGTCTTCTGCTGCTGTAACCCATCCGCCTCAAGGTTCGACGTGTTGTGCGTTCAGAGATGCTCTTCTACATACCTCGGTTGTAACGAGTGGTTATTTGAGTTACTGTTGCCTTTCTATCAACTCGAACCAGTCTGGCCATTCTCCTCTGACCTCTGGCATCAACAAGGCATTTGCGCCCACAGAACTGCCGCTCACTGGATATTTTCTCTTTTTCGTACCATTCTCTGTAAACCCTAGAGATGGTTGTGCGTGAAAATCCCAGTAGATCAGCAGTTTCTGAAATACTCAGACCAGCCCGTCTGGCACCAACAACCATGCCACGTTCAAAGTCACTTAAATCACCTTTCTTCCCCATTCTGACACTCGGTTTGAACTGCAGCAGATCCCACGTCTTGACCATGCATTGAGTTGCTGCCATGTGATTGGCTGATTAGAAATTTGTGTTAACGAGCAGTTGGACAGGTGTACCTAATAAAGTGGATAGTGAGTATATATATATATATATATATATTTATATATATATATATATATATATATATATATATATATATATATATATATATATTTATATAACATTTTTCCATTAATATGATATGTTTCATTTGGAAAATCAGTCCTGCAATATACTTCAAAGTCCTAACCGGAACAGACCTCCGTTAACTTTCACATCATTTCATACATAGAAGAATGAATAATTCTTTTATATTATTCTGAACACTCCTAAGTGAGTAAAGGAGATCATTTCTGATTCTTCAGATGCAGCATATCATCTTTTTTAACATTCTCCTTCTGGGACCTACTAGACAGGTCATTAATAACTAAGACATTCCACTTTTGAGCTAGATTCCTGTAAAAACATTAAACTCTCTCTTAGATAGTTTATATAAGAATTATATCTAGCATTTATCATGACCACTTCGTGTCCTGCTGAATTGATTCTATTGTGCAGACTGATGGAATTGAAGACTTGGCAAACCATGTCTTCATGGAGCTTGCTTTATTCACAGGGGTAAATTCATTCATTCATTCATTTTCTACCGCTTATCCGACCTACCTCAGGTCACGGGGAGCCTGTGCCTATCTCAGTGGGCGTCATCGGGCATCAAGGCAGGATACACCCTGGACGGAGTGCCAACCCATCGCAGGGCACACACACACTCATTCACTCACACAATCACACACTACAGACAATTTTCCAGAGATGCCAATCAACCTACCATGCATGTCTTTGGACCGGGGGAGGAAACCGGAGTACCCGGAGGAAACCCCCGAGGCACGGGGAGAACATGCAAACTCCACACACACAAGGTGGAGGCGGGAATCGAACCCCCAACCCTGGAGATGTGAGGCGAACGTGCTAACCACTAAGCCACCGTGCCCCACAGGGGCACAGTTATATTAAAACATGTTTAGGTCAATTAGCTCCAGTAAAGGGTAAATTCTTTCTTCCATCTTTCCTGAAACACATCGTGCATAATTGTGTTATTAAACCACTGAAACCAAAATAAAAGAAAAATAAACAGGGGTTAGGAGTAGAAGAGATGCAAGATAATTCAGAAATTAAAAGTTACTTTGTGATAAAGGGTTCTGTTTTTATGACATACAGTAGTGCAAATGAAGAAACAAAGGCATACGACAAGCCGTTGCATATTTTTTGGATGCCATGTGTACAGGAGTAATACAAAAGTAAATAGAGTCTGAGTTTGAGTGATTGCACTTGACATTTTTATAACTTGATGACCATCAGACTGTCAAACCTAAGCAAATCTTTTTTCCATTCCACTGGATATTATGTTACTGTTTAAGTGATATTAAGACTTGGATGCAATTCTAACAGTCAAAAATCTACAAATATTAAATACGATACGCAGCTACCACACTTAAGTAAGGCTTGAGTAGAGCTGCAGCTCTTCCTTACTGGTGTCTGCAGGCCCTGTATAGCATCTTACATGCTGTAGTACCTTAAAAAACTAAAACAAACAAACAAATAAATACATGTTAAGGCTAATTCTATGGATAAAATTGGTTAAACAGTCATTTATTGTTGTGATGAATATATATTTGAATTATTCATTCATTCATCTTCTACCGCTTATCCGAACTACCTCGGGTCACGGGGAGCCTGTGCCTATCTCAGGCGTCATCGGGCACCAAGGCAGGATACACCCTGGACGGAGTGCCAACCCATCGCAGGGCACACACACACACTCATTCACTCACACAATCACACACTACAGACAATTTTCCAGAGATGCCAATCAACCTACCATGCATGTCTTTGGACCGGGGGAGGAAACCGGAGTACCCGGAGGAAACCCCCGAGGCACGGGAAGAACATGCAAACTCCACACACACAAGGCGGAGGCCGGAATCGAACCCCCAACCCTGGAGGTGTGAGGCGAACGTGCTAACCACTAAGCCACCGTGCCCCCTATTTGAATTATTTATTGAGCATATTTGTTCAAGAAATTATATGTTATTAACAACAGACTGGTCAGTCAAGGACACTTGCTCTAAATCCTCTAAAGCAGAGAAGCTGCATATGTTTTGTCAGCAAAAGTGATGCCAAAGTTTCCCAAGTGATGATTTGAAGAAAACAAAAATAACTAATGGCACAATTTCTAAGGTGATGGACTGGCCAAGCATGTATCCAGACCTAAACCCTATTGAGCATCTGTGGGTCATCCTTAAACGGAAGAGCACAAAATCTCCACTAGCTCCGTGATGTCGTCATGGAGGAGAGGAAGAGGACTCCAGTGGCATCCTGTGATGCTCTGGTGAACTAAATGCCCAAGAGGGTTAAAGCAGTGCTGGAAAATAATGGTGGCCACACAAAATAATGACACTATGGCCCAATTTGGACATTTGGTTTAGACATTAATGGCTGTGTGTTGAGTTATTTTGAGGGGACAGCACATTTACACTGTTACACAAGCTGTACACTCACTATTTTATATTGTAGCACAGTGTCATTTCTTCAGTGTTGTCACATGAAAAGATATAATAAAATATTTACAGAAATGTGAGGGGTGTACTCACTTCTGTGAGATACTGTATATATATCCTGCCACTTTGGCAGAGATCACAGCTCGCTCTGTGCAGTGTTCATTCATTGTTTATTCAGCATGCACAGCAAGTAGCCTCACGTTAATGGGTTTGTTGGTAACACTGCAAACACAGCTGGATATAAATCAGCTATTTATTTTCACCATGTATGTGTGCAGGTGTGTGTACATGTGAAATACTAGCGACACATTGGATTTTTTTTTAAGCTACAGATGTCTGACTTGGATTAAACGGTTGCATACTGTAGGTTAAGGAACCATCATTTGTATTTATGACACACAACATTTATCAGACTATTATTTGTTTCTTAAAATGTTCTGTTCTGTTGGAAGCGCTACAGCGTCACTACTTCACAACAACTGATTATACCTGCTAGCTCTGAAGTCAAATTCATTCTAAACCTGAGATTGATATTCCTTGCACATGCTTTTAGGATGTGCTTAAATATGATATTATCATGTTTTAGTTGAGTAAGGCTTCTTTAATACTAGGTGTGTTTAGTAGATAAAAGCACAGCCTGAAGCTTCTTTTATGATCATTTAAAAACCCTTCTTTTGCACACACACACACACACACACACACACACACACACACACACACACACACACACACACACCACTGGCTTCCAGACTGACCGAAATTTTTTTACTCCTATTTTATCTTTTTTTTCCAAAATGTATTTAAATCTATGTTAGCGCTGTTACTATCCACAACAGACCTACATTATTAAAATCCAGTAAAAATGGGCTTAAATTGTCTGGTTTACAGAATTGTTCACTAACAAGATATAATGAATCACTTATGGCTATGCAGCTTCTTATGGAACAATATGGCTGATTAGTTCGGTTGCACTCACACAAGCCATAAAGCCACTAAACTGCACGATAAAAAATCTATTTAAAAAAAGAATGTCGCATTTTCCATTCAGTTGACAGCCTGACCTACATAAAACAATTCCCCATGTGTCTAATAGCATTTAAGGAAAAAACACGCAGAGATCCAATGACGTAATATATAAACTCAGTGTCCACTTTAATTGGAACACCTGCTCATACACCTGCACCTTCACGCAGTTATCCAGATTCACTCGCTCTTTTTTCCAGTCTTAACATACTGTATGTAATATCTATGTTATACATGCTTACACACTTTATACACTTAAAATATATACAGGACATTATTTAAACACACACTTCGGTGTCACCCAGAAGAGTCTGGGTTCCCTTCTGAGTCTGGTTCCGCTCCAGGTTTCTTCATCATATAGTTGTAGGGAGTTTTTCCTCACTACGTTACCTCAGGCTTGCTCATTAGAGATAAAAATAAAAGTTCATTTTAAACTTAATTTATATTCTGAATTTTTATACTTCAGTAAAGCTGCTTTGTGGCAATGTCCATTGTTAAAAGTGCCATACAAATAAAATGGAATTACTATAAATAAATGTAATATGCAAAATAATTGTTTTTAATGATTTTTATGATTAATTGTCTAGGCGTACAAGTGATAACTAAGCTGAATTGAATAGTTTACCTCTTTAACATGATGTAAATCATATTCTTGCTTCAGGTTTTTCTCACTTTAAGAAAACATGTTTAAAGGGTTAATAAATGTGAGTGTTACGTCCTAATGCTAAGTATTTGAGAGGTGACAGGAAACCAGATGAAACCTACACAGGAAACCTACAGAAACTATACAGACAGTAACTCACATTTAAGATGGAAGCAGGATGCTGGAGTTGTAAGGTGGTGGCGATATCATACACTACACCACCATGCTGCTTGTGTTGATCGGTCAGTTCTCAGTACAGAATGCGATCAATCCCATGCTTGTCTTTTTTGACACCAGTGAAAAGCAACCACTTAACCTACACATAACCTACCCACTTAAACGCCACATTAAACTAGAGACAATCCCAAGGGACGAGGCTGGGGACGACATGCCAACCATCCTCACGACACAATCACATACACACTTAGACGCTACAGACAATTTAGAAATGCCAATCAGCCTACAAAGCATGTCTTCGGAGAGGAGGGACTCAAACGAGGTTAGCTAAAATCTAAAGCATCGTGTCTCTGCAATCACGTTCATTACTGTAACTGTAAAATGAAATTTGACTGCATGTCCTAATAACATAATAATGATATTATAATAAGATTATTATGTAAATGTGCAATAAAAAACATTCAAACTGACTTTTATCGATCACATATATAATGTTTTATAACGTTAATTAAGTTCGCGTTAATGCTACAAAGTTGTGAATAGTCATTTAATAAATAGATTGTATTTTGAATTAACATCACATTAGTCTAAGCTGATAGATTTGTTTTGGATTACTTTCTTTCAGGTAATTAACATGAAATAGCACAATTTAAACTTGCCACTCTAAGCTCTATATATCAAGAGTTTCACATTAATGAGTCTCTCTATACGTAAATCAAAAAAATGTCAGGAGTTCTTTCCGAATTAAAAACTTTAAACAGGATTTTCATGAATACAAGATTAAATTGAGCAATGATCATTTCTTAGGTTGCCTCTTAGCTCTGTCCCGAACTCCTTAAGACTTACATTATAAATCCTTTTATTATCACCTGACCTTTCATAGCTACAACTACATAATTAAGAATAATGTCTATTGTAATAATATCCTGTCATTTTCAGATTTTTTAGGATCTGGATGAATTGGTCAGTTTATGTGAAGTAAGAGATACAGACCAGTAGCAAATGTCCACAAAATGTTCATTCATTCATTCATTCATTCATCTTCTACCGCTTATACGAACTACCTCGGGTCACGGGGAGCCTGTGCCGATCTCATGCGTCATTGGGCATCAAGGCAGGATACACCCTGGACGGAGTGCCAACCCATCGCAGGGCACACACACACACTCTCATTCACTCAGACAATCACACACTACGGACAATTTTCCAGAGATTAACCTAATTAGCCAATTAACCTGTCTTTGGACTGGGGGAGGAAACCGGAGTACCCGGAGGAAACCCCCGAGGCACAGGGAGAACATGCAAACTCCACACACACACACACACAAGGTGGAGGCGGGAATCGAACCCCGACCCTGGAGGTGTGAGGCAAACGTGCTAACCATTGTGCCCCCTTTCCACAAAATGTTTCTTCTTATAAATGGGAAAAAAACCTATAACTCTGAGCTTGAAGTCAGGGAAATATCCCTGTATCTCAAGAGGGATCATGGCAGGCAGTGACGCACACACCTATTTAAACAAAAATAGGTTTAAAAATCCCACGGTGTTGGCAGAAGGTTACAGCCCCTTTTGCACCACTTCATTAAACTTCTGCACAGGAACATACTAGCAAAAAGGTTGTAAATATAAAAAAAACAAAACAAAAAAAAAACCTGTTTGTTCAGTAACACATTACACTGCAATGCAATGGAATGGAAATACAGCTCAGTGTAGTTCATCTGTCATAATTCAGTCATTTAAATCAGTTCTTAATAAAAAAGCTTCTAGACAAACATTTATTTTAAAAAACTGTATTTCAATGTTTTTTTTTATTGTGTTTTCTTGCACAATCCAAAATACGACAAAGGACAATTTTAATGCTAATGTGTTCAACACAATCATGTCATTCGTATAATATTAATATGCTCCGCTTACTTCCATTCAGTGTGTGTAACATTAGCACTTTTCTAACATTAGCTTGCACAGCCTGGTTATGTTATGTGTATGTCAGCAGCGCAGCTTAGCAGGCGAGACTCATCTCTCCGGAGCGCATGACAGTTTTGCAGTGTGGACGGATTTGAAGCAGAGATGCTGGATCATAAACTGCTCTACTATTCTACCATAAAAAAAACTGTTATGGGTTTAGACGCAGAGACTCTAGTGTTACACAAGATAAACAGCGTGGAATTAAATGTAAACATCGAGGTATCGAGGTAAATAAAAAAATTACATTCAGAAATATTTTTGTCTGGCCAAAATCGTTTGTTGATCAGTCACACAAAGCATAGTCCAAAATATTAGATGCATAAAATAAAGGTTTCAACAGCATAGAAATAAAAAACAAATAAATGAATAAGAAAATAATTATACTTAAATAAATAAATAAATAAATAAATAGCTTAAGGAGGTGGATGGAAATCACATAGACTTGTATGGCTCTTGTGTTCTACTGGACATCATTTGCAATAAAGGTTTATTTGGCACAGTAGGACACCGAGTAGAAATTCATCATCGCCGTCGTCATCTTCCACTCACATCGCGTTCTGCAAGCAAACAAACACATGATGAAAAACTGCTGGTACTGAGGACAGAAGACAGCACAAAAGACAAGATGATCTCCTGAGTGGCTGGATGCTTTTAAAGCTACAATCTTAGTGACGATGTTTTCTGTAATCAGATCTTACTTCTGTTAGTCATTCTCGAAGACATATTACTGTTTATCAATGAAAGGTCAATTATGAGCCTTGTGATTAAATGGCCTTTGTTGTTTGAGATCGATCTCTGCTCTACTGTGCCGTGTGTTCTGTGTGAGTAAATACTATAATTAACTAATTTAGGCCTATTGAACCAAGTAGCGTGTAAACACACACACATTCTTACAAATGTCTAATTATATCGTCTTGTGTATCTGACTATGAAATATGCATGCTTTCAAGGAGTTTGGTTTAGTGGTTCAAATGAGTTTGATTTAATCCAGAAACAAACATCCACACACACACACACACACACACAACTGTGCTTATCTCCCTAGCCCACCTCTTTTTTCCTCCTGGTGTGGGAAGCTGTGTGAGGACGAGAGCAAGAGCTGGAAGTTGCAGGAGGAGAACACTGACTCCTGGACTGCATGTTCACACTGTAATGGATAAGCTCCTCCTCTGTATACAAACACAGCATTCAGCATTTACACTCAAACAGGATGCACTGATGGAACGGAATCAAATTAGGGGTTTGACCTTATGAGAGCGTGTATCTTTGTTAGTGATTGGCTTTTAAACATGAATAGACTTGTTTAAATTCCTCTGGTATCCCTGCAGCACTTGACTGACATTAGTTACAGAATGGGTGACTGACCCTATTAGTGAGTGTGTAGTAGGATTTCAGACCTTCTGTGCTCCACCGGTTCTGTGTTTTCAGATCTGCCCTCCGTTCTTGGCCAGGTGGCTGTGTTCTGGTCTTCGACATGGCTGCCAGGTCCACCTTAGTGCCTTCTGCCGGAGGGGGTTCAGGTGGCGGGGGCAGATCTGAGCAAATAATCAAACGAACGAGATTGTTACATGCACTGTACCACACCTACAGCACAAAACTCTGCGAAAATAAGAACATTGTCTCCTGACCTCCTGTTTTTAAGGTTTCTCTTCTCCGAGGTCCATCCCTGGATGATGTCTTTTTGGACCGTGGTTGCTCAGTGGGGGATGGAATTGACTTCTCGCGCACAAATAAAGCAATCTCGCCTACACAGAAATCAAATCAGAAACATAATTAGAGAAAATGTGACACTATATTAGCCCATGATAGAGTTTTGAAACAGATCATTTGGTAGGGTGTTTACCTTTGAAGTGCTCAGACCTCTCCACTTGGCAGATGTCTCTCCAGTGGCCCTGCAGACGGGGCAGGCTGTTGTGTGATTCCAGGTTGGTGAGTAGCTTTGAGTTGGGGAGAGTTGATTTTACATTTGGTGCGCATGGCCCCTTAGTGCTAGATAAGAACAAACCCAAGAACATTTTAACCTCGAGAACAAACGATAACAATTGCACTGAAGAACTGAAGTTTTAACCCTTATGAATTTCAAAGCTGACCCCGACTTGGCTTTTACAAATAAAACTGAACTCTCCTGGTGTACAATGTTTATTATAGTCCTTTTTGACCATTTATGTAAATTACAGCTTTCACAACAGTCGCTGTACATTCACACTCTGTAACTGAATGCACATTGACACGCTCTGTAATTAAATGAAGTATGGTACAACAACAAATGCCCTACAATTAATGATCCGCGAATAAGTAAGATGGATCACAGCTAGCCAGCCATTGTAAATGTTCTCTTGTGAATTTTACTACACAGTGATGGCTGGTCATGAAATTAGACAGAAATCTAATATCTATCAATAGCCTGACAACTATTAGTGTTGATGAATTTGAGGAGATATTATGATGACAGACTAAATTCCCACTCTATTCAGGTTCGTTATACCCTCAATTGTTTCACATCGCTGCTGCTGTGAACACTGGGGGTGTTTTATTTGGCACAACTGCCACTGAAAGGCTGCATCAATCTACAGCCTGGGCTAAAAGACAGAGCTAGAAGACAATCACATTTAGTTCCAAAATAAATCCAAAACAATCTGCTTCTTAGAAAGTCTTAGAACTTGTTTGAAATTCCAATTGGTCCTTCCTTGTTAATATGCGTAGAGGGTACATTGCATAAACCCTTCATCTGACCTGCCTGTTCCCTGGCCATTATTTTTTTTCATTAGAATGGATGCTGATTCAGGTTGCTAGCCATCTGGTGATGTTAGAGCTGGCCAGGAATTATGCGGGCTAGTTTTGACGCTGATGTGTAGGTGTGTAAGTATGCGTGTGTACCGTAGCAGTAGGTCAGGATGCTGCAAACATGGATTAACTGGCATTAGTTCCTCACTGGGAGACGGGTTTAGGGTTGCTGTGAACGGCTGGTTGTAGGTGGTAGCTCGCCCACAGCGCTCCCCTCTCAGAGGCAATGTGGCAGCGTTCTCCATACCATCCTTTTGATAGGTCCTCTCCGGCAGAGGAGCACACCAGTCTTCTTCATCCTCACACCTGCAGGACCAGGAGACAAAGCACATACCATTCATCCATATCATATTAATCCTGAAGCGGATCTGGTTACCACAAATCGAAATGACCTGGATTACTGAAATTGGAGGAGACCCATTTAAGAGTTTTTGCTAAACAAACATTATAACAACCCGCCCACTGAGACCTGAGGTAATTATACAAAAGCATGACAGAGAAACAGACTAACAAATAAATGGATCAAGTATCAGAAGACCACAGACCCTTGGGCTGTTTGTGGATAGGATTTATGGATATTACATATTGAACACTGCAACAAAAATCCTCTTAAACCCAGTCGATCCCAGAGGGCAACACTGCAAACATGATGTGAGGAGAGGAGGAAGTTAAGTTGATGTGTTTCATTGCACAGTGCACTGCCAGCAGCTATTATAAAGCGGCTATGCTCAGGTGGCCTGTGTCTCATCCTGCTTGTTCTCTTAGTGTGGCACTGAAGCTTAGACTTGGGCTCTAACTTCATTAGCTTCTGTCATTATAAGTTATAAGCTGTCACTATAAGAAGATAAAATGGGTCCTTTATTTACTCTCCACCTGCGTTCTGTCCACTGAGAGCAGTCCAGCACAAGGCTGGCTAATTAAGAAATATGTCAAAAATAGTCTGGCAAAAATAAATAAATAAATCATCTGACACACAGAAAAAGTGTACTGGGTTTAAAATGAATATACACAGGAATGCAAATTTTAGAATAGCATACGACTGAGTATAAAATAGATGAAGAAGATAAATGAAGAAGATGAAGGCACTATGTAGCCAAACGTATGTGACACTTTCTGTATGTACTGTTGCCACGAAGTTGGTAGCACAGAACTGTCTAGAATATATACAGTACAGTATGTATCATGCAGCATTTAGATTTCCGTTCACTGAAACTAAGAAGCCAAATCTTAAGAGGCCAAAACTTGTTCCTGCAAAGCCCTCAACCCCAGTGATCACTTTTGGGATGAACTGGAACGCTGACGGCGTGCCAGTCCTTTCCCAACATCAGTGTCCGACGTCACTAATGCTCTTACGGCTGAATGAGCACAAATCCCCACTGCCACGCTCCAAAATCGAGTGGAAAGCCTTCCCAGAAGAGTGGAGGTTATTATAACACCAAAAAGGGAATACATCAATAATGAAATGTTCAACTAGCGCATGTGATGTACTGGTCATACAGTATGTCTGCAATCTTTTTGGCAGTAAAGAGTAAAAGTAGAATTAATAGCAAGAAGACATCTATTTTAAGGAGTCACTGATATTCCTTCATAACCTTCATAAGAAATAGTTTATGTTTAGATTTAAATATTGTATATTAAGTGTCTCTCTAAAAAAATTTCACTTAATTGTTCAACTTTAGTTTTAGATTTAAAACCTTTTATTTCAAATCATGGTGCCGTTTTCTTAAGCCGTACTATTCTGTCTGTTGGCTTTGTGTAAGACAGTGTGCATGCTGTTGGGTCTGACCTGGGCTGCTGTCTCTGTTCTCGTGTGTTTGGCGGCGGCAGGGACAGAACATTGGACCAGTTATACGTCGCTGACTCAGAAGGCTTCTGCATTTCCATAATATCTGTAACAGCAGAGCACATTTAAGAAGTTCATTTGAAAATGGCATAATTATCTTATATGTAAAGGCAACCCGGGCTTAGATAAATATCTATTAACAATGACACGTTTTAACAAGTGTTATGATTTTTAAAACAAAATATTTAACGTGTCAACAAGGAGAAGATGAAAGAATATAAAGTTATCCTGATATATTAAAAAAAAAACTAAACAATATTAAAAAAAACAGTATGTTGGTTATTCTAAAATAAAGCCTACAATTTTACTGCTACATGATTACTTGAGATTGTTTGGGTCAACAGGATATCGTCGCTGTCGGGCGGAAACCTCGTATGTCCAAATTTGGTCAATTTTATATTTTTTCACATATCGATGCTATTGGTCAGTCCCCACGTGGGTCTGTTATTTTTACAAGTTATTAACCAATCTAAAGTCTTGAAAATAGCTTGAGCGCAAATCTCATAACTCCATTGGACACTTCAAATGTCCACCTCTTCTTCACTCCGTGGGAGAGATTCGCGGCATATTTCTCCTCAAGAAGAGTCGCAACGAATCAACACGTCTTCTGAGGTAAATGTCTTCAAAACACTGGGCTCAAAGAAAAAAAAATCTTGACCCCCGCTAGTTCTGGTGCTCGTCTGAGGACAGGAATTTAGCGCAAGACAATTCACTGCAACGCGGACTAAACCCTGTGCACTGCAGATAAGGTAAGGCGTTTTTTTAATTTCCTGAAAAGTAACGGTTATGGAGATACGAGGATTCCGCCCGACAGCGACGATATACAGGTACAGTGTGATGTAGTCAATAGTACATGAGTTTTAAGACAGAAGGTGAAATGTATCCACAGTACCGTCGCCTGTCCTTGGGTACTGGAGCTGGGCATATTCAGCTGAGCTGAGGTCAGACTGTAAGCTCCACTGGTCGAGGTCAGGTTTGGACAGGACTGGTGAGCTTGTGTAGAGGTCATGTGAGTAAACACTACTCAGGTCATGCTGTGACTCGCTAGCTCTGTCTATAGTGCTGTAGATGGCTCCTTCGTTGGATGTTGGGCTGTATATTTGGTTTGGCCCCAGGATGCTTGTCCCTGCAGCTGGAGAATAAAGGAACAAGAGAAAACCATTTTGGATCTGGAGCGAAAAAATTGAAGGGCAAAGCAGAGGTTGATTTGATAAGGGACACATTCTCATTGGTTAGAAATATGGCATTTCTTCACAACTGCCAGAATACATGTTCATAACTTCTATAATTATGTTGGTTTTGTAGAAGCCAACATTCTGTTTTCCTATTTAAGCTTAGACAAAAATTTATAAAATTTAATGCGGCCTAGGGCTTTCGAGCCACATGCACCAAATTCGGATATGTTGTAGAACCTGGTCTGAAGTTTGTTGCTCTGACTTTTCTAAGCGATCCGAGTACCGGTACTTCCGGTACCGGGTCTCAAAGTGGCCTTTTTTCCCATAGACTCCCATTATAAAATTTGGAGGTTTATAACTCGGCAAGCTTTCAAACTATCTACACCACGCACGCACTCACACACTAGGGACAATTTTCCAGAGATGCCAATCAACCTACCATGCATGTCTTTGGACCAGGGGAGGAAACCGGAGTACCCGGAGGAAACCCCCGAGGCACGGGGAGAACATGCAAACTCCACACACGCAAGGTGGAGGCGGGAATCGAACCCTGGAGGTGTGAGGCGAACGTGCTAACCACTAAGCCACCGTGCCCCCCTGACCTCACATGATGTCACATGAAAATAAAAAATTAGCACAACATGAACATGTGACATATCAAAACACTCAGCCAAATGAGGTGAACTTCCTCAGGAGTATTCTGAATGATGTCACATGCTCATCTCCGCTTGCCTCCAAATGTTTTGGCACCCTATCTTTCTGTCCACTTGCCTCCAAAAGTAACACTGACCCTTATGTCCACTCGCCTCCAAAAAGCACCGGCCTTTGCAAATACTTGCCTCGTCAAAGCCAACATCAAAGTTTGTCACGACGAACTTTACAAATCTAGTTTAGTTTAGTTTCTTTTTTAGATTTTTACCTGATGTAAGGCTTTACTCACATCAAACCAGATCTGTGCTGTATATAGGGATGTAACTGAATAGATAGATAGATAAATAGATAGATAGATAGATAGATAGATAGATAGATAGTGTAAGGACTCTGCCCGGACTCTGGCCACGTGCATCTGTTTATGTTTCTTGTCACGTGTCTGCCCCGCCTTCGTCTGCTCCTCCCTGTCATCACACCTGATCCTTATTGTGTCATTGTCTTCTTGTATTTAACTGTGCCGCGTTGCTTCGTGCAGCGCGGCATCTACTGTGATTTGTCCTGTCTAGTCTGCGTCCTGTTTCATGTTTTCTGTTATTAAACCCTATTTTGATTTATGCTATCCTGCGTTTGGGTCCGCTCTGTTTCCCGCCGTTACAGAAGATGCCGCCACATGAGGACCCAGCGGGATAGCAGCTACTTGGACCGGCTGACTGGGAGTACTTTTTTTGTGTTTGTGTTTTTTTTTTTTCCCCCTCTGGACTTGGCGCGTTTGGCGACGTGGGTCCGCATTTTTTCGGTGAGGGGCGCCGCCTCGCTTTTGGTGTTTTCGCGGGGGGCGCCGCCTCACTTCCTGGTTGCGGGCCATGTCGCCAGCCCAAGGTTTGTTCTGTTTTTTCAGTGTCCTGTGACATCGCCCCGCACTTTTTGGAGGGGGGCGTCGTTTCACTTTTGGTTTCCGTGGAGGACGTCGCCCCACTTCCTGTCCGCGGGGGTGTCGCAGGCCTGTGTTTTTTCCTGTTTTTGGACTTCCCTGTTTTGTGGAGGATTTATTTTTTTTCCCTCCCGCCCTCCCTTTCCTGGACTTTGGGGGTGGATCTGGCCGGGGTGCGTCTGGGGTTGTGCTCGGCCCTTCAGCTCGGCTGTGGACGTCGCTCGGCCCTTCAGCTCGGCTGTGGACGTCGCTCGGCCCTTCAGCTCGGCTGTGGACGTCGCTCGGCCCTTCAGCTCGGCTGTGGACGTCGCTTGGCCCTCTCTGGCTGCGCCGCCGTGTGCCTTGCTCCCCCCACCTGCCTCGCCGTGTGCCTTGCTCCCCCCACCTGCCTCGCCGTGTGCCTTGCTCCCCCCACCTGCCTCGCCGTGTGCCTTGCTCCCCCCACCTGCCTCGCCGTGTGACTTGCTCCCCCCACCTGCCTCGCCGTGTGCCTTGCTCCCCCCTCCCGGGCCCGTCGGGACTGCCTGGACGGATTGGCGCGTCGGGAGCCGCGCCTTGGGGGGGGGGCTCTGTAAGGACTCTGCCCGGACTCTGGCCACGTGCATCTGTTTATGTTTCTCGTCACGTGTCTGCCCCGCCTTCGTCTGCTCCTCCCTGTCATCACACCTGATCCTTATTGTGTCATTGTCTTCTTGTATTTAACTGTGCCACGTTGCTTCGTGCAGCGCGGCATCTACTGTGATTTGTCCTGTCTAGTCTGCGTCCTGTTTCATGTTTTCTGTTATTAAACCCTATTTTGATTTATGCTATCCTGCGTTTGGGTCCGCTTTGTTTCCCGCCATTACAGATAGATAGATAGATAGATAGATAGATAGATAGATAGATAGATAGATAGATAGATAGACAGATAGATAGATAGATAGATGTAACTAAAAAAACGTATTTTTTGTGAACAGATATGAGGCTTGTGGGACAAAGAAACCAATGTTCAGTAAATAAAAATGCAGTGTTTATTCTTTCATCCTTAACTGTTTGATCAATGTCATGGGATTTTGGGAAACGATTCCATGTGAAACAAAACAACACTAAACAAATCTCTAGTTGAGGCCAATTATGAATTCACGGGAGGTTAAGAAACTGTCAGAGCCAGAATTCACAGACTGTGCTGACTACTTGCATTCCTACCTTTGTGGCACTTTTCCCAGCATATTTTGCATGTTTCTGAGGACATATTTACAAGAAGATTTTAATTTATTTAATTAAATAAAGAACATTTAAGAGCCAAATCCAAACAAAGATAGATATAAGGATGTTTGTCACACTAATCACCACAAAGAATAAACCTTTATTTTTGTTACAGCTACATTACGGCACAGTGAATTTCATCTCCACATGTTAGAGGTTGGGGTCGGAGCACAGGGTCAGCTATGATACCGCGCACATGGTGCGGTGCGGTTAAGGGCCTTGATCAACAACCCAGCACCTTAACAGTTTAAATCCCCACTGCTCCAAAAATAACAAAAAATAACTAACCGAATACCAATACATATACAGTTAGTATCCCTGACTTAATAATCAAGTATGATAAATATATTTAGAATGAATTGAAACATTTAAATCTGCTATGTATTACTGCTATGTACTGCTATGAATTACTGTTGCATTGAAATTACTATGCATTACTTTAAATTACTGTTAAATTAGTTGCTGAGTATGTAGTTAGTTGGGTAGCACAGCTACCAAAGCCGTCAGCACAACCCACCGTCGTCCTTGAATTATAAAGAATTACAGAAAAATGTAAAAAAAATACTGTCATGGTCACTGTTATGATGTGAGAAGTCTCTTACTGTTGCAGTATCTGTCAGTGGAGTCGTGTTTGCCAGTGCAGCAATTCATGGAATCTTTATTGCTCTGGTTAAAGTTGCTGTTCGGCCAAGAATCCGCCAGCCAGGGGTAGTTAGCCATGTTGGATCCAAGCAAGCATGGCCTACAGAGAAAAGTCATTATGTATGTTTCGACAGCATACTTTTAAAAGCATGTAGGAAAAATAGAAGCAGATGGACTTTGCGTACCTTCCGTTGCTAAGTCCTGCCCTGTCACTGTTGGAGAGGCCGACTGGGGCAAAAAAGGAAGGTTAATACCATTAATCTGTAACTCTACTGAGAATACGAGTAAGTAAAGCAAGAAAACAGGTTAAAGCATTATATTACTGCCAGAAATGAAGAGAACAGTACCTAATTACAATTCGTTAAGCTCTCAGGGGGATTTGTTTAGTCTTTCATTTCACAGCACACACTTAAATGAGATATTTTCTTACATTTTTTGTGCAAAAACAATGCCAAACAGAACGGATTAGAGGTTCTGACCACCAAAATTGGATTAACTTGAGACTCGTGCTTAAACATTAAAACACTGGAATCGTTTTCTGGCAGAAAGATAAAAGCAATGTGGTATAATTCATTCAGGATACCAGCAGGTGTGTAGGCAAAAGAAGTAGCATAATGGCCAAGCTCTTTCTTTCTCTTGTGTCTGCAGTAGATCCAGGCACTGAAGCCCATCAGCACCATCCAGCAGGCTGAACCCAGAGTAGCAATAAAAGCTGTCTGTCTGAACAGTATCGAGATGTGCTCCGAAAGACTGCTGCTGTCATCGTTCAGCACAGGCAATGAGGGCTCACCCACAGGGGCTTCAGCGAGAGAGAGAGAGAGAGAGAGAGAGAGGCATGCGGATGACATATTGGTTGTTCAGTGTAATCGAGTGGAAGGTATGAATGAATGTAATGTTAGATTTGTCAGATATATGGGATTCTGAAAAGATAACAGAACTGACATCAAAATAGCTGTGAGAAATTAGTGATACTGCACAGGAGAAGAATTCATCGGTTTTGTGACGGCTACAAAAAAAAAAATCTAAATTGCGGCACAGTTTCTAAGTAATTTAACACGCATTACGCTAAAGTGCAGAATGTCAGCTTTAATTTAAAAGCAAATCCTGTGATGCTGTGGCTTGTCTTGTATTCAGAAAACCGCACGTGAAATAAGGTTCAGGTCAAGTAATTGATTTCCATTCCACAATCCGCTTCATAGTATTCTATAGCTGACAGTCTGCACTTTAGTACAAGTCAATTTAATATATTTAATCTCTCCAAGTATTATCATAATAGTTTCATTGGTTTTGAATTGCCAAAAAGGAATATGATCCAAGCAGGATTTTTTTTCTCTCTTTGGTGTGTGGAGAAGTCCAGCTAACTCGCATTAGACGGACAGATGGCCTTGCGTGACCGATTAACCACCAACATAATTAGCAACTGACAGTGGAACTGACACTTCAATCACACTTTGCTGCCCAACAGTAGGGGTCATCTTCTGAGGAAAAAATCACAAGAATGGAAATAATCAGCAATAGCCGATTCACACTGTTAGCACTAACTCATGTTGATTTCCTTAGTTGTTTTAATGCTTCTAGGCAAAATCAGCTGTTTGATGTTTCTGATCCACTGGCTACTGGGCATTTCCTGATGCTGATGATGAACGTGGGATATTTTCCTTGGAGGCTGATTCATGTATTCTTGAAAGCAGATGTCCCCTTTTTATTTGAATGTATTTGTTTGTCAGGTCTCCGTAATGGATGATACATTTGTTAAATCAGTGTTTGCAAGTAAACTATTACGAGTTGTGCGTGGCACTGGAGTGGATTTAAAGGACTGTGATTAAAACACTAATTCACTAATATCACAAAGAGCATGCTAAAAAATAGTTTAATAGTTGAATTACCTAATACTATATTACTTAATGCTACATTAAGGCCTACGAACATGGCAGACATGGACACTCACACTCAGGACTACTTGCACTCCCACTCTCGCAGTCACCCTCATCCTAATTGTGTTCATCCAAATTATGTATGTTTGGTTTATAGCTCTTTAAAAGCACCATTGATTCAGTTTCTAGACTCAATATATTCCCTATTTCTACCACGATTCAGCCTATCCTGTTAGGAATCTATCTATACCCTGATTGACCTGTGCCTGTTTTTGACCATGTGATTTGACTAACATGACTTTCTATTACTCGCTAGTTCTTTACTGATCCCTGTTCCTTATATTTTGAGTGATTTTCCAATTTTTCTGAGTTGTACCAATTTTTTTGATGCTCAATAAACAGGTTGCATTTGCTCCATCCTACTACCAACAGCTGGTGTTCGTGACATCAAATCTAAGTAAAAATAAAAGGTACTTAATGCGAATAACATCGGATATGAGTTGATAGTGAAGATGAAGTCTCAAAACTCCTGTCTTAAAACATTTAGGCAGAGGCTTAAAATATAGCTTCAGTAAATGAAACCTACACCTGAAAACAGATCATTTGAAACGTGTTCAGAAATATTTTGTCTCATAAAATACTGATCTGTGTTCATTTGACTTGCACTTGTAGTGAAAAAAGCATTAATAACACATCTCCTATTCTGTCAAAGTTCATCTGCTGTGCAGCTCTATGAACATGATGTGCAACTGGATAGGAAGTTTCTCTCGTTCAATCTGTATCGTCCAATAAATGTCACCCTGAGCTCCAGAGGCAGCTGTCAGCTGTCAGGGGAAGGCACTCACTGATGAGAATAAATACTGGCGCGCTGGGTTCTCCAGCTCCTGCGCTGGTCACTGCAACCACCTGCACGCTGTACAGCATCTCGGGCACCAGCTCATTTATAAGCGCGTGGAGGACGTCCCCGCTCACGCTTTGGTTTAACTGCATCTGAAGTCCAGACACATTCCCTACACACCACACCTGTACAGGACATCAGAGTGGCACTCAGTATCATGGTCAATGTAATGCAAACTTTTCCAGAAAATGGGGCACTGTTGTGAAAAGTATTCTGTACCCTGTACTCCAAAATGGGCTCATCCTGGATATCACTGATAGGTGGCTCCCAGGACACTCGCACTGTGGAGCTGTTATCCAACTGGACCACAGTGACAGCTTGAGGGGGGGCACTTAGCACTTTAAAAAGCAGAGAAAAAAAATGTTAAACTCTGATTAAATCCAAGTCATTATGTTCTGTTCTTTACAAAGCAATGGATATCCAATTGGTCCACTTCTGCTTGTTAAATTCTATCGTATAGTTTATGCTAATTTTCTCAATATATCTTAATTCGTCAGCAGTATTTATGAAACAAAACCTGCTGGAAGTACAGAAGACTAGGTTTTTAAAAGGGACATGAAACACTCTTTGGTTATATATTTGCAAATCCCAATCATTCGCAAAACACCTTAATAAAGTCAGCTTGCAATATAAACATGGTTTTACTATTCAACTTCAATCGAGACATTGAGCCAAGCTCAAGAAGTTCAAGCTTCAACATTCCTTTTAACTTTTGTTCCGTTCTTATTTTGCCCCAAACAGTTCGTTAAGAAACCCGTCCTGAGGTGATCAGAACAAAAAACTTATTTTGATAACTCCTGGCATAGAAAACCCTACAGCTCCATCCCTGCATCCTGAAATGAGGTTGGGGTCAGATAACTGGAGTTGGCAGCATGGGCAATAAAGGAACTGGTATATTGTAGGTGAAGGGAACATTGTTCCTAGCTGGAGGGTGTTTGGTAGACTCTGAATAAAACCAGAAAAGGAATTAGTTAATATAAAAAACATACCTTCCTTTGGGGTGCGAAACACTACTAGCTCACTGTCAGAGCCCTGGAACTCTTTGAAGTAGGGTCTCATTTTGAGCTCGTACTCTGTGCCTCTGCGCAGCTCTGATAACACTGCTGTGTGTTTGGACCCTGCCTTTATGTCCTGAAGCAGCCAGGCGCTGCCTGACGGCCTGTACAGCAGCCTGTAACCCTGAAGGTAGTAAGGCTCACGCTCAACCTGAAATAACACAACACGCTAGTTGTTAATGTGTTTCTAAACTGAAAATGAATGTGCTATTCACAAATATAATAAAGCCTTTTCTTACAGTCCATGTGATCTGTATGCTGGTGGGAGTCATTATCTCTAGAGGATGCAGATACACCATGACCTCTGCTAAATCCGCCTGTATGCGCCTGGGATCGATTGGTGAACTGCTAGGCCTGCCATCTGAAACACACACACACACACACACATACAGACACACAAAATAAAAACATGATTTTTTTATGAAGCAGTAACAGCAATAAGACCTCATTTACTGGAACTGTCTTAATCAAGTCTTAATTTGTTACACCCAAAATGATTTTCTGCTGCTCAGTAGGTTCCTCAGAAAGGCAACACATTCTCTACAACTTGGACATAATGCACACGTTCTTAAAATAAAAACAAAAGTAGATATCATCCCTGTCTCAACAGATCTGCAGCTAGTTGGCTTGAAAATGATTTAAACTAAATTGTCTAAACCTCGGATGACTTGTGTACTACAGTGAATCTTTTTATTTCATTAATACGTTTTAGCTAACCGTTATTTTTCCTTCACCACACTATGCTGATGGCAGAGTTACTAGGATTATTTGACAAAACTAGCTCAGAGGTCAATAACTTCAGAATCACAGCTTGGTTGTTATATATTAAACTAGTCCAGAGTAACATTGTGTGATCAATTTCTCAACTGCCTTGTTTTAAAGCCATACAGTTTTCCTTAACATTACACTTATACTATTTGCTTGCAAAATCTTTATATAATTCCATGGACAAAAATACCCAACCGACAATATCAGTCAAAAGTAGCATTGGTTTTATTTTACTTCTTGTTAAAGTACATGGGACTCTATCTATCATTCCATCTATCTATCCATCCATCCATCCATCCATTCCATTAGCAAGTCTAATTCAATTGTTTGTGCTGTACACCAAAGACATTGAGATCAGAAGATGAATTTCAGCTTTCATTTCCTCATATTTACATCTAGATGTTTTAAACAACATACAATATAAAACCTTTTGTATCAGACCAAACAATTTATACAAAAGCAAATGTATAATGTAAATTACACTTAATAATTTGTCACGTATTTCCTGCTTGTAGAAACTGCATCAAGTCTGTAAGTCACTGAAAAGATCAAACTCTTTGATACTTAGTTTATGATGTTTTTTTTTTGTACTACAGCCGCATTCATGTGTTTGTTTTGATGTTTTCTTTTCATTTAATCTTCTCTTCAGGAGCTTAGTTAAGGTCTTTCTTTAAGGTAAGGACTTGGCCAGTTTAAACCGTTTTATGTTTTCCCCTGAAAAAGTGGAATGAAGTCCTTTGTTGTGTTGGCAGTGTGTTTTGGATCACTGTCTTGCTGCATGATGAAGTTCCTCCTGATTAGATTGGATGCATTTCTCTGAGAATTGGCAGACAGAATGCTCCTATAAACTTCTGAATTCATTCTTCTGCTGCCAAAATGTCTTACATCATCAATAAACATTAGTGATCCTGTTCCAGAAGCAGCCATGCAAGCCCACCGCCATGACACCCCACCCACCGTGCTTGAAAAATGAGCTGGTTATCACTTTGTTAGAGGTTAATCTTGGTAACAGAACTTCTGTGAATCATCTCTGTATTTCTTTGTGCATTCTAATCTGGTCTTCTGATTCTTACTGCTGATGACAGGTTTGTATCTTGTGGTATGGCCTCTATATTTCAGCTCTCAATTTTTTTCTTGCGAATGGTGGATTGTGATACCGTCATCCCTGCCCTTTGGGGGTTCTTGCTGTTGTCACACACTGTTATACTGATGTTTTTCTTCACCGCTCCCAAAATGTTTCGGTCATCAGCTGCTGTTGTTTTCAAGTCAAGAAGCTTTTATTGTCATTTCAACCATATATCGCTGTTGCAGTACACAGTGAAATGAGACAACGTTTCTTTGGCTGACATCTGGTTATTAGTTTATTTCAGAATATTCCACAGTGTTGGATTGGCTATGCCCAGTGTTTTTGCAAAATCCCTGAGGCCATCCTTAAAAATATTCTTGTTTGCCGTAACCCGACCGACCGTCAATTTAGGACCGACTCAATTTATTATTTTTTTTTGCTTTAAGTCCGGGCGACTTGCCGGTTGTAAATTTGCGTTAAGACCGAGCAATTTTTTTTTTTCTCTTCAAACAACTAATACAAAAGCAATAAAATAATATTAGCGAGTTCGGGCACCATAATACATCTAAACATTTACATCTAATTCAAACATTTACATCTAATTAAAACAGCTCGACACTTGACACTTTAACTTGGCACGAAGTTCTGGAAAAACTGTGCCCAGCATCAAAATAAGGTTTGCAATGATGCGCCCGAAGGCACGGGTTCAAGACCCAGTCAGTGACGTCACGAAATGCTAATTTGTTTAAAGTCATACCTACGTAATCACCATCAACAAAATTGTACTTTTTTTACATTGAAACTTGAAAAAAAAAAAATAAAGACCTACCTACCGAGCGTTTTCTTGTTACTGCAAACCAAAATATTTTTAAGATGGCCTGACTGACTTTTTTTTTCCTTTTTTTTTTCTCAGCTGCAAAATTTTGTTTGCTTTTCTCCCATAGACATCTTTATGTAGAACGATCCTTTTAAAAACAGGTGGAACCGAAGGCTTAAAACAAAAGTGTAAATTCAGGTATATATACTGTTTAAATCAATCTAACAATACACAACTGGATAACATCCGCCGTATCAAAAATTGGGTAGTCCGATACAAAACGCACAAGGTTCTATTTTGTTTAACACATGCACATATAAATAGCAAGAGAATCTTTTGATCTCAAACTCAGATGTCTTCAGTCTACAGCAAAAACAACTTAATTGGCTTCGCTATTCCAGTTGTTTCTCATTTGTATGTAAATAGCAGTGAAAGATTTCAAACCAGTGCAGGAGCATGTTGGAAATTTTGCTGGGTATCTGATTACAAACTGAATTAATTAGGCTTAACACTGTAACTAGGCTTAGGTCTTGCTACTGTATGTGACGTGACAATCCAACGGCTTGATCGAAGCCTGTCGTTCACTGTGTGAGAAAATCACACTTGAGCTAGCAATACATCTATTATATTGCTGCATTAACTAAACTGGCTCCTTACACGACTTCCTTTGCCGGGAAGATTACCTAGGCAAGATGAAAAAGTTTATTTAAAATCAATTCGGTGAAATAATACATGTAGTATAGAGTTACTGAAGTGGAATGATCTATAATCGCACTGTCTGCTGTCACCCATAAGAGGATGTGTTCCATGTGTTCCTTTTTTCAAGGTTTATTTCTGTTAGCTGAATTTCTGTAATGCTGTTTTGTGTCAGTGTCCATTACTTAAAACTGAACAGCATTTTTTTCAATTTTCGTATTGATTTTTTTAGTTGAGCATCAAAAGGTCTTACATGCAAATCCACATTTTTATCTTTATTGACTGTTTTCCTGAATTCCTCCATAATAACATCCAAAGGCTTTTCTACGGTGGCCGGGAAGTGCAAAACAAATTAACAAATCCGAAAACAAATTAACAAATCCGAAAACAAATTAACAAATCCGAAAACACAATAACAAATCTGAAAACAAATTAACAAATCCGAAAACAAATTAACAAATCTGAAAACACATTAACAAATCCAAAAACAAATGAACAAATCTGAAAACAAATTAACAAATCCCAAAACACATTAACAAATCCCAAAACAAATTAACAAATCCGAAAACACATTAACAAATCCGAAAACACATTAACAAGTCAGACAACCCGGAAGCGGTTGGTATAGTTTGTGAATGGAAACTTACCGATCGTCGGACGAGACACCTTTCATTCACCTGTATATCTTTAATGACAGGTGTCTTGTCCAATGATCGGTAAGTTTCCATTCACAAACTATACCTACCGCTTCCGGGTTGTCTGAATCGGTGCACGAAACACATTAACAAATCAGAAAACACATTGTTTTGGGATTTGTTAATTTGTTTTGGGATTTGTTAATTTGTTTTGGGATTTGTTAATGTGTTTTGGGATTTGTTAATTTGTTTTGGGATTTGTTAATTTGTTTTGGGATTTGTTAATGTGTTTTCGGATTTGTTAATTTGTTTTGGGATTTGTTAATGTGTTTTGGGATTTGTTAATTTGTTTTGGGATTTGTTAATTTGTTTTGGGATTTGTTAATGTGTTTTGGGATTTGTTAATTTGTTTTGGGATTTGTTAATTTGTTTTCGATTTGTTAATGTGTTTTGGGATTTGTTAATTTGTTTTGGGATTTGTTAATTTGTTTTGGGATTTGTTAATGTGTTTTGGGATTTGTTAATTTGTTTTGGGATTTGTTAATGTGTTTTGGGATTTGTTAATTTGTTTTGGGATTTGTTAATTTGTTTTGGGATTTGTTAATGTGTTTTCGGATTTGTTAATTTGTTTTGGGATTTGTTAATTTGTTTTCGATTTGTTTCACAAGCTGACTCACAAATAAAGTTTTCTCTTGTATGAGGTCCAAAATTCCTATAAAAATTGAATACCATCGATAATATGTATGCAACAGGGGCGGTTCTAGGCCTTTTTTAGGGTGGCTTCAGCCCCCCTGTCTGTGATCTCAGCCACCCTAAAACTAAAAGTATAATTTTGACTTTCATAAATAAATAATAAAAATTACGTTAAAATGCAGGACATGTCGATGGGAAAGAAAATTATTTATCAGTTTGATCCAAGAGCGAGTTTTTATACTTTGCTTTTACGCGCGTGCGTTGTAGTCTTTCAAAAGTGCATCATCAGCTGTCTGCTTTATTAGAACAGAGAAGCACAGAGTCAGTCAGAGCTGGAGGCGTTTATCTATAACGTTAATCGGCGGAAAGCCGCAAATACGGCAACCAAAAGCAGTGAAATGTCACTATTCTTATTACCAGAGTTGTAGCACAAACAAAATATTAATGCAAATAATCCATTCAATACTAAATAAAAATAACATTTATTGATTTGGTCTTTGTCTTGTGAATATTTTTTTTATTAATGACTGCATTCATTGGACACACTGTTTGTAGAGAATGCACACATACATGAATTGATCTGATTCAACGCTGGCATCATTACATCATGCATAAAATTTTGGTGTCCACTTTTGCCATTTTAAATAATACCATAACTTTTGGCTTACTATGTAGTCATATAATATATAATATAAAACCCTTCTTGTTTTAAATTCTCACTGAGGGCTAAAAACCCCCTAAAGATGAAATCCTAGAACCGCCCCTGTTATGCAACAAAGGATTTTGATTTATATCGATAAGAATGAGAGATGTAACTGTAGTGTACAGAATATGTATCAGTAATCATAGTAAATGTGGGTAAACCTAAGCGTACACAAAGTTTCCAGAGAAAAGGACATCTGGGCAATGTCTGTTAGCAAATGAAAATAATGCTTGAGACCCACAATCACATTGCACTGCTGACGGGGATTGTCTGGCTAACGGATCTCATTCTGTTTGAACTGCATGTCTGTTGCGTTTATAAAGGTTTCTTGTGTGCTTACATGTCCATGCAAGGTGTATACAAGGCTTTGGACCCTTCTGTATATACATGTAGATGTCATCAGATTTTGTCTCAGTGAGACAAAAGAATTCAGTAAATCTCACATTTGTTCAGACTCACCTTGTGTTCTTACAGGCTCTGAGATGGGGCTTGGGTCGCTCAGGCCGTACGAGTTCACCGCACGAACAATGAAAAGGTACACAGTGTTGGGGAAGAGACCAGTCACTGTGTGTTTCTCCTGCTTCACTTGATCTGCTACGGTCTGCCATGTGTTTCCCACTGACTGACTAAAAAAAAACAAAAAAAAACAAGAAAACAGCGTTTTAAAAAATCTGATCAACATGTTGATCATTTGAGATGTAAAATTGTATAAAAGAGTAACTCAAATACATTTTGTTGCTTTTCAGTTTTAATGGATATGCACATTTATTCCCACATGCCAAAAAAACTCTCAGGAGTTTCATGGCCTTAACGCATGTCACAATATCAGAGCTTTTTTTTCTTCTTTGGCATGCAGCACAGAGTGGACAACAAGGTTGGGTTTGAATTAAGGTTGGGGGCTCTGGCAGACACAAATGAACATTTTCAATCAGTACAAGCAAATGAATTATTTTATCGCCGCAAGTCTGATAGAAAATGAGTCAGGACGCTGTTAGCTTTCAGTGCGTGATGTTTGTCTTTACTTCTGTTGGTGTAACCTTAAAAACAGAATTATAGTGGTGTAAGAAAACCTCTTCAAATTTTAAATGCTTATGAACAAGCAGTTATAGAAACTCAGAGAACACAAATAGGTTTTATATCATCATACAATATACACATTTGTGTGAAAAAAACAAAAGAAAACAAAAAAAAAAACCTTTTCGTTTTCTGTAACTATATATGTTTTATTAATATATCGCCTCTAGTAGGCTATGTATGAACAGAAAAACTAATAAAAAAGTATAAATTCTTAAATCCCTGAGTGACTATTTTCATGAGTTTTATTCACACCACTGTGGAATGTGACATGAAAAAGCAATTCAATGCTGAACATGGACACAACAAAACAGGACACAAATACCATTTGCTGGCGTCTGAGAAAAAGAGTTAATACACTGTAAATGAGGAATATACACTGAATAACACAGAGTTCACAATTCTCCTGGCAAGGTTACTACAAAATCCAAGAGTCAATCTGTATTTAACAGTCTATGTTGACAATTAAAACAGTCTATGAAATATATTCAAGAGTTAAATTCCAAAATTCCAAAAAGGGAAAATGAATGCCCATGGGTCATTATGTAGCATACAAATTATGGGTTTAATGGGAATCATTACATGGGAAGCTTAGAGGCAGGGTCTCCGATTTTTGAGAAATGCTTCAGAAAACTGAGTCGGGCCGAATAATAAACAAAAATCAAAACAAAAATCAAAACAAACGTGTAGCCAATGAGCAGAAAGGGGCGGGTCTTGTCAATATGTGCGGAGAGTGTGTTCAGTGCGCATGTGTGACATTAGCAGAAAGCGGTTTTAACATTGACTTGGAGGATAAAAACAAAGAAATAAAGCGAAGAAAGGCTTACGATAAGGTAAGAAGTAGGACCCGTGTTAATATAGGATCAGCTTTCCAGCGCTGGAGAGAAATGAAGGAGCAGGAAGTTGGTCACATATTCACAGATTGGAGTTTCCTGAGTCAATAACTCCTGAGCTAAACACTGTTACTACACAAATAACACCTCTTTTCTATCGTAGTAATGTAGAGAGGCAGCTACAACCGTGTTTTGTGTAGTAACATTGTTTAGCTCAGGAGTTATTGACTCGGGAAACTCCAATCTGTGAATATGTGGCCAACTTTACTTAAGACGCCGAGGCGCTTTTTTCCTTCTCGATAGGTGAGTAACGTTGGTTTTGCTTTGTTACACAGAACTAATATATGCCGTCCTTTACATGATTACGCTTGTGTGTCATTTTTGCTTGTTTGTTTATCTGCAATCATATTGTTCTTCTTTATCAGCTATGATAAAGACACATTACTTTCCATTAGTTGCCTGGGTTACATATGTATGTGTGGGCGGAGCTATCAATACAGGGGTGGAACCCATTTGGGTTAGGGGCGTGTTTGTTTTGGTGATTTTATATGTCAACATTGGCTTTTAAAAATCGGAGACCCCACCTTTAAAGGCCTATGACCTTTAGGTTTAGCCAGATAATCTACTCCAACAGCAAAAACAATTTCACACAAAGGTAAATGTACTCTTCTATTGAGATCTTGTGAAAATCCTGTGGAAAATCCTTTTTCCACCCCAATATCTTAATTTACTGGGTCTCTATTATCACATCCTTTATTGGCTAGTGTATTACTATTAATTCATCCCAGACCGCATTACCAATGTTCGATCTCAGACGTCTGTCAGCTCATGTATTCAGAAATGGGTCGAAGGCACTTTCCTCTGTGTATGTTACACAGCCCTGTGATGCAGCATGAGCAGCAGTTTCAAAAGATGCATTTGCTGTCTTCATGTGTGCTGTCACACCATGTATACTGTAAAATAATACAAGCATTTGTCGAAAAGACTTTTTTCATAGCATTTTTTTTGTTATTCTTGTTCTCTTTTGTTATTTTGGAACAGTAACATGTTCAGACATCCACACAACTGCTTATAAGGAGCAAAGAAATTGGGACTTTCGAAAGGTTGTTATGCATAAGCATTATTGGACAAAAATACGTGTGAATGTCTCATTGGTGGAAAGTTTGCAGATTATTAATAAACCTTCTTTCGAACCGCTTCACCTACACCAGGGCAATGCATTCATTTCTAACCTTGGGAAACATGAAAAGGTTTTGCTGGCACCCAATCAAAATAGCAACATGTCAGACTGAGCTAGTAAATTATGCTGAAAGTTAATCCTGGTGCTCCTGTTTAAAAACTTCAGAACACAATCTATGCTGAATAGTCGTTGAAAGGAAATGCACACACACATTCTACATGTGTGAAAGTCACATTTGAGGAGAGCCTTTCTACTACATACAGAGACTCAGGAAGGAAGACGGTATATGTGCAAACTCTGTGAAGTGTGAGGAGGCCACGCTATAAATCAGAACACATCCTTAATAAGGTGTCAAAGCAAAGCTAAGTAATGACTTGACCTCTGCTTCCAACCTCGCTGACACCCCACCATGAATGCACTGTTGCCCCAGACCATATCTGTGGATTTTACAGCAATACAACCAGAACATTCATCATCAACTTCCCATCTTATCTTTTTTACCTCCTATTGTTACTCTCGGGTCAAAAAGTCCTGAATATAATCTTTACATTGTGTAATTTTGATAACGACTCATCATCAAAACCAAAAGCCAAAGCTATAAATATCCCTTTAAAAATATTGCTTAGACCTGAGTTAAACAAAAGAGTATTAAAAGGATTCTGCAACAGAAAAGCCAATGCTCTCGGGTGTAGCCTGAGCCTCCATCAGCATGACAGCCTCTGAATAGAGCTGCTCCAACAGCCATCACCCTAATGAGACCTTTCCACAATACGGACCATTCTGAAAAAGCAAGTGAAAAAGCAAACACAATGATGTGAGATGGATGGGGTTAGCCCTAGTGCATTGTCTTTGTACCTGAAAGCTGATTTGCATGTAATAATGAGCTTTGACACTTGGTGGTAAATTAAATAATAATGAATTGAGTGACAATATCTAGACCTGTTTATATACAACTTAGTCATACAGAGATAGATAAAACGAACAGCCTCATGCCAGTGAGGTGTTTGGGAACGTTTCATTCAGCTAAGTCAGGTGTGATACAGTGAGGAAAACAACATATGTACTGACATCACACACACACGCACACACACACACCCCATTTGGTGGACTGTGCTACCACATCCCAGCATATAAACAGTAATTCCATCACCAAGCTCTCTGTTTTTTCTGTTCTGTCTTTTTTGAAGAAAGACAAAACCACAATTTGTCATGTTACTGAGAAGCCCGGGAGAACCAAACCTTTGGTCCTGAAGGCTCTCCAGTAGAGGAGACAACCCAAACATCTTACATATTGTTGTGTCAACTGAGTTCATGAAACCCAACTGATATCGCTGGACCAGAAAACACACACAGGCAGGCACACACAGGCATACACACACACACGCACACAATTACACACACATACACACACATGCACGTACATGCCTACACACACTCACACACACACATACACAAACATACACACACGCACACACACACAGGCACACACACACATGCACACAATTACACACACACACACATGCCTACACACTCTCACACACACACACACAAACATACACACACACACATATGCACACACACGTACACAAACACACGCACACACACATGCGTGCACACACACACAGGCACACACACATGCACACAATTACACACACACACATGCACGTACATGCCTAGACACTCACACACACACGCACATACACAAACATACACACACACACGCACACACACGTACACAAACACACGCACACACACATGCGTGCACGCACACACACAGGCATACACACACATGCACACAATTACACACACATACACACACACATGCACGTACATGCCTATACACTCACACACACACGCACATACACAAACATACACACACGCACACACAAATGCACACACAAGTACACAAACGGACACACACACAGGCATGCACGAACACATACGCACACACACGTGTGCACACACACACGCATGCAGAGACACGTACACACGCACACTACTGTTCCTTGTATTTTCCCAAGCCTAATTAATCCTGTTTGCCAATCTCCTGTTTACTTGAATTTCATTAAATTTTATTTGTGTAGCAAAAAAAAAATAAAAAAAAATTGGGTGACACCGGAGAGTGGGATTATAAATCATTTCCCTTGTATAACTGTGTACTATATGGACATAAAGTGCAATTGTGTACCCAAGAAATTTATTGTTGTTATAACAGGAAGTCTATCTTTGTGAACTTATCGACTGTTCAGTGATGGCGACTGAAATGAACACATCTTTGTGTCAATTGCAGTCCAAAGCCATCTCCATGATGTCTAAGTTGTACACCTGCATTTGCATCTGTCTAAGCTTCCATCTTGTGACACATATAGTACATAAATTCGAGCTCTGTGTCATTCTATGTAGCTCTGTCTTTGTTCTATGTAGCACTATGGTCCCGGAGAAACGTTGTCCCGTTTCACTGTGTACCGCGTCAGCGATATATGGTTGAAATGCCAATAAAAGTTTCTTTAAGTAAGCTGACTTTACTTGACTTGAATTTACAGAATCTCCCAGAAAGCTTCCTTCTATCATCAGTTCTGTGCTTTTGTTTGGTAAATGGCAATATATTTGAATTAAGTGAAGCATCTGCCATGCAAGTCTCTGTGAATGAGCTGTTACTACAGAACGATAGCATATTACAAGGAGCACGTTAATATAAAGGCGGGATTTGAGTTCCAGCCACTACTGTCGGTGTTGTGCTTAACAGACTTTTATCACTTCAACAGAACGGTGAAAAAAATTCCACAGCATCTAACAACAACGTTTGTGATTCACACTCGCGACGTCACAGAGCTCATTACACTCACACACAGACAATACACACTGGAGGTGAGAATTGGTGTGAAAGTACCAGTGTAGCTCTTAGCGGGTTTACCTAAAAGCTTCGATAATGTAGGAGGTGACAGCAGCGCCTCCTTCGTGCTGGTTGGGTTGCCACGTCAGTGTGACGCTGCTCTGGCTCACGTCGGTCACAGCGGGCTTCAGCGGGGGACCAGGCAGCTGCAGGGTCTGTGAGAGCCGCACGAGGGATGACGTCTCTGTAACACAGACGTGCTTGTCTTACTACCCTTGTGAGGACATAATTATTAACAAACCTCAATAACAAAACGTTTTCGTAAAAGTAAAGCTGCAGTTTCAAAGTCAGTTCTGCTGCTCATTGGGACAACAAAACATTAGCTCTCAGGTTTAAGGCATCTTTTGACTGCTGTGTTTGTTTAACTGGATCCTTACACGACGTGGTCTTTGCAAAAAAATGAAAAATTTCTTTTAAAACCAATGTAGTATACAGTTATAGAATCTAGCCACAGGGGTTAGCCACAGGGATTTCTGTGCCGGTCCAAGGACCGGATAAATAGAGGGCGTCAGGAAGGGCATCCGGCGTAAAACGTGCCAAATTTAAACATGCGAGTCGTCAGTATGAAGAAGAAGTATACAGTTACAGAAGTGGAATGATCTATAATCACACTGTCTGATGTGTTCCCTTTTGAGGCTGGTTCCTTTCAAGCTTTCCTCCTGTTGTCTCCTCAGGGACTTTGTCTTTGCCACTGTTGCTTCTGGCTTTCTCGTTAGGGATAAATTTCGATTCAAATTTTATATCCGGATTTCTGTTAAGCGGTTTCGTGTCCGTTTGCTAAAAGTGCTATACAGGTAAAACTTGAATTAAAATAAATTTGTTTCTTAAAGTTGAGCATCAAAATATCTTATAGGCAGAAAAATGTCTTACAGGCCTTCACATTGCCATCCAAAGGGTTTTTCCACACAAACTCACAAATAAAGCTTATTATTACTGTATGATTGTATGAGACGCTCATCAGCGATTTATCTAAAAATTTCATTCCAATGATAATATTTTTGTGAATAGCCTGGAATTCAAATCCCAGGTTTATTCATTCATTCATCTTCTACCGCTTATCCGAACTACCTCGGGTCACGGGGAGCCTGTGCCTATCTCAGGCGTCATCGGGCATCAAGGCAGGATACACCCTGGACAGAGTGTCAACCTATCACAGGGCACACACACACACACACACACACTCATTCACTCACGCAATCACACACTACGGACAATTTTTCCAGAGATGCCAATCAACCTACCATGCATGTCTTTGGACTGGGGGAGGAAACCGGAGTACCCGGAGGAAACCCCCAAGGCACGGGGAGAACATGCAAACTCCACACACACAAGGCGGAGACGGGAATCGAACCCCGACCCTGGAGGTGTGAGGCGAACGTGCTAACCACTAAGCCCCCAATCCCAGGTTTATATTAATAAAAATTCAAGCGCATAATTTTACATAATTACCATGCGCATGTTTAAATGATATCATTTCTTTATGCCTTTAACCCTTCACATGACATGCCTTTTCTCATTATACTATCTTCATGTTATTCTTTTCCCATTATTTTATATGAATAAACCTCTCCCACTTTGACATACCTTGTTCCAGAATGTAACCTGAAAGCCTGGAAAACATTTTAAATGCATGCACTGGGATGTAAAAAAAAAAAAAAGTTCTCATTGTGAAGAATTCTTTGTTGTCTCACCTCTCACTGTGATGGCACCACTCCACCTCGTCTCTCCTGCGGAACTGGAGGCTACACACGTGTACATCCCTGAGTCGGTCTCCTAGCAACAGTCAAGGCCAAATAATCTCACTTTATGGATGAAAGCAGGCAGAGATAATTGCAAGCAGTGCACCGTATCCAAATGGAGCAGATCAAATGGGACATTTGGGCAGATACAGCCTGTTTGCTGAGAATTAGAGGTCACCCAAAGAACTGACAAACATTTCTGAACGAGTACATGACTTTGTCTAACAGCTTGAAATCAGGCCGTGCAGGCCACTTAAAATCATCTACGTGCAGCATTTAAAATAGTTACAACCATCTCAGTAAACTAGGGATCTATGGGATGGGTGCTGATGGAAAAAAAAAAGATGAGACATATTTAAATATACACAAGAGGTATACAATCAGTGGCCACTTTATTAGGAATACCTCTACATCTGATAATTCATGCAGTTATCCAATCAGCCACGTGTGTGACACTGATGCAATGCATCGAATCCAGCAAATACAGTAAGCTTCGGTTAGCGTTTACTCTAAAAATCACCATGGGAAAAAAAAATGCTGTTCCATACAGGTGCAAAAAAGTTGTTATCTGGGTTACCATAGCTTTCCTGTCAGCTTCAACCTGTCAGTCTGGTCAGTCTATTCAGTTCTCCATCCTCCTCTCCCAACAATAAAGTGTTTCTGCCTACAGAACAGGATCTTTTTATTTTGTCCAGGCTGTGTTAACTCTAGAGAGTATTATGCATATAAATCCCTCAAGTGTATCAGTTCCTGAAATACATAAACTCAAACACTCAGTTTACCATTACACTGGACTCCTCCACTGGACAACACACTCTTCTGCTGCCTATTGTCTCACACACACTGCTCACCCCTTTTAAATAAACCCCTTTTAGTTTCAGCCACAGTGCGACACATACGTTCAGTTTCCCTAGAGTCCTGTTCAATCCAAGCCTGCTGTCAGTGTTTGCTTCTTCTGGTTTATGACTTTACTTGTTCACTGTTTTTGACTTTGCCTGCTCTTTTATAAACCTGTTGCCTCTTTCTGAGACTTCCAAGTGTTTTGGACTATTTGCTATTATAAATAAAATCGAGTTATCCTCCACCTGTATTCTCCTCATTGTCTTCTCTGCACCAATAACCATGGCACAGTCAAAGTCATTGAGATCTTTCCCTATTGTCAGGTATTACGTTAAAATGAACTCAACTGACCGGATAACTAGATGAATTTGCAGGTATATATGTGCTACTAAGCAAGCTGTTCTATTATTACTTGATTTTCTATTCAAATATAAACAGCAGGTGTCAGTGGCTACACCAAAATGATGTTAGAATTGCACAGACCTGAAAAAGGTCATGTAAAGACCTCCTTTGAAAGGAGAGCTGCTTGTTCAGTGCTGCCCACTGCTTCAGTATTCAGCTTTACAGAGTAATGTGAATTAAGCATTACAGTCCACTTTTTGGAAATGTCTCTTTATGCTATCTAAGCCTTTGATAGGCTAATGCATCTCTCGTGTTCAACACTATCACGGCATGACAGATTCGCTTCACTCCGCTGATGTATTGGGCATAGAGAAGGCGCATTACCACCGCGACTGAACCTTATTGAAAAGGGACAAAGCTTAAAGTGTTTCTTCACCTGACAGTTTCTAATTAGAATTCACCAGACTATAAATCACATGCGTTCTGAATTAATTACTATAGCCAATACGCTCTGTTCAGAGCTGCAAACAGCAGGTGAGGTGAGAAAAAACCCAACTGGCACTCTGTCAAAGCCACTATTTACATTTCTAAATGAGCTCGTTAATTACTAATACGATTTTGTGTGCTTAATAGGAATTTGACTGAAGAACAGTATGGAACGGAGACATGAGAAAGAGAAAGAAATAAAAACTTAATGTGACACAAAACGAGAAAAAACAATAGTACTTGTTGGATGCTTGGAAACTAAAAGTACATTTTTTCTAAAATGCTACAATTTTAATTTGTCATATACAGTGATACCTCAAGATACGAGTTTAAGTCGTTCTGTGACCTTGCTCGTATCTCAAATTGCTCGTATCTCAAAGCAATTTTCCCTGTTTAAATTAATTGAAATCCCATTAATCCGTTCCAGCTCGCAAAATTCCACTCCAGTTGTTTTGTTTATGTGTTTTGAATATGAAAAATGTACAGTACCTGTATTTATACATGTCAAATATTGTATAAAAACATACAGTAATAAAAGAGAAGGTTAAAAAAATAAACTGGTTTTATTTTACGGAAGATGCGCACGGAGGTTGAGGGAGGAGTAAACATGCGGAGGAGTTAGGAGGAATTACACTTTCACTTTCGTTCTTACTCGCACTCTTAATGCTACTTTACACTTAAATGGAACTTAACTAAACTTCAATAAAATTAACGAACTTAACTGAAATTCTCTTAACTGAACTTAATTGCTACAATTTCTGTTTTCTTTAAATTAATTTTGCTTAATTTTCTTCATCGCTTTTCTCTTCACTTGTTTTTGCCTTTTTTGTCACTCTTTCCTCACTAACATCTGCCGGTCGTTTTAATAAAAACCTGTCCGGTCGGCATATCAGATGCGGTGTAGTCGCACAATTTAGAATTTTTTAATGGATCCAACGCTCAAAACGGATCCGCAGATGGTCGGCACCTCACGCAGCGCCTTTGCGACTCTCCATAGGAAATGAATGACTTCCGGTTTATCGGCCGTCGTTTGTCGTGTGCAGTGGAAAGGCGGCTTTAACCGAGTGACACGTGGGAAGCTGAGGCAGGGGAAACAGAGCACACGTGGTTGTTGGGGATCTTTGTTTCGGCGGCGGCGGCTCGTATCTCAAAAATTTGCTCGTATCTCAAGGCAAAAATTTAGTCGAATCAGCTCGTATCTCAAAAAATTCGTATGTCAAAGCACTCGTATCTCGAGGTATCACTGTATATTTTTTATTTCTTATGCTATATTCCATCATACAGCGATTCGCAGCTACAAAGTGCCTGGAGATCATCGATGTTTAGGCAGTGTTGTGACTTCCAGTGACATTAGCGACAACAACTTCTGGTGAATAGATGTGGGCGTGTCCAGGGATGTGACAAAGTTGAGAAAAGTTATGCAAATATAGAGCGACTTCCAATGGGAGTAAGGATGGAAGGGCGCAGGTGAACCGTCCAAAGAGCACACGCCGCTTCTCCTCTCATATGATGGTTTAATATGCAAATTTCAAATCTTCCTCCAGGATGTTTCATATTAGTCGTATGATTTAGAATGCTAGTTGTGCTACCCACTGATAAATGTTATTACCGTGGCAACCAGTAGTAGAAACGCCTACTGTCAAGCAATAAAATCACTGTATGTGTAAACGATCAGAAGCAGTCATAAAGCATTGCGTAAACTAGAATCTAATGATTTGGAGTGATGGATAATTTTATAAAGGCGATTAAAATGAATTCATACAGTTCTAAATCGTTTATTAAATAGACAAACAACTGGGCCCGTATTCATGAAACTTCTTAGTGCAAAGAGTCGCTTCTAGTGAGAACATTCTATGAAAATTCTTAGAAATGCAGGCGTTTCACCTTGAAATTTAAGAGAAGATCCTAGTATAGATAAAAGATGTTCATAAAACATCTTAACCCTTAAAAGAGCTCATAATGTCAAAAGATTAAGGAGTTTGGTGAATGACTTTGTAAGAAGCTTCAGAGTTTATTTAATAGCAAAGAAAATGGCTAAAAGCTGAAGAGGGAGAAGAAATGTATTGTATACAATATTAATAATGATAGTGAGTTAATAAGGTGCTACAGATTAGATTGTGTAGGGATTTTTTTTTTGTGACCGATCATATTAGAGATAACATCTTTGACACAGCACAAAAATGCCATAGTGGCAGAATAATAGTGGCATACTGTATAATTTGTCTCTATGACATTTCTGCTCTGTGATGGAGATGTTCACAATTACATTACATTTATTACATTTGTAACATACAGATGTTAGAGCATCTGTAATAAGATCGGTCACAAACGTAATCCTTACACGACAGTCTCAAATATCTTAACATAGAGACAAAGTGAAGGTGTATAATAGACCAGATTTTTTTTTTACATTATTGCACAACCAATCACAGGCTTCAAAAGCATGCGTCATACTTTATAACAGGGTTAAGCCCCGCCTCCTCTCTAAGATAAAATTCGTTGTATTTTACTTGCTCAGAGTTGCTATGCTATTGGTCCTGAATCACTCTTAAACTTAAAGATTCCTAGTTACAAATTTTTAAGCTAAATTACAAGGTCTTTGAAATGATTATTAGAGTCTTTATAAATACAGGCACTGGTGTGTAAAAACACATTCAACATATGCACAAATTAACAGCAAACCTACCGAAGATCTTGAACAATGATCACATACTAATAGGTTGTAATGAATTGAATTGAGTGTTGTATAAAACAATCATATAAACAATAAAAACATATGTCCAGAAGAGTCCCGCTACTAAAAATGAATCAAAACCAACACTACAGCTGCTGACGGCAATCCGCAATGCAGTCGAGTTAATGGTTTCAATTTTTATACCAGCGCAAGTATTAAAATCATCATTTTGCTGTTGGGTCCAAGCCAATTTGTAAAGGGTTTTGCAAAGACGGCACAACAATGCATATTAAATCACAATTTGGATATGTTTCTCAGCGCAATTTGATTCAAGAAAACTGTCAGTTCTGCAGTATTTGCACTCGAGCCACAATTACATTAAACTAAGTGCCACTATTCCTCCTTATTCACTGTACACCTGCCTGTAATGAGAAAGGAACGATCTGTTCTGTATTGTGTACTGAATCTAAAACTCTCAATTAAGAAACAAACAATGACTAAATGAATGAAATGAAATGAATAAACAGGGTGAGTGATTTATAGCTGCATGCAGTGTCTCACTTGAAATTTATCAGCGATGCAATCCACACTGGGCGCTTTTATCGAGACCGTTTTAACCCCCAAGTGGCTTAGGAGTTTTTTATTTTAAGAAATACTGGGGATACAAATAATAAAAAAACCCAACCTTCTTCGATCTTTTCTAAAGCGAGATAATGCTTCCATTTTCTATTTAAAACTCTGGAGGAATAGCAGGATGATGGATGCTCTGGAAGCCTTTTAAAATTGTGTTGTTATGGTTTACATCACCTACAGTGTGTTGCTCTTTGGGGGGTTGTTACGAGCAAAAAAAAAAGGAATTAAACCGGCATTAAGCCCTCTATTTATGCTCGTCTTACATGCGTTTACACGTGTTTGCTTACAGTGTGTTCAGACATGATTAGTGTGTAGTGACTCATGAGCATTCAGCTCCATTGATAAAAACACATAGTGTAAATTTTGAAGTTGTTTTTTTTTTTTACTAGTCAAACTACATGCTAAATATAGCTGTCTTTTATTTGGAAGCATAAACCACAGAATATAGACTGAATTTGGCTTTATACAGTGCTTATACTGTAAACCATACAGGGAAACTTTGCGTATGCCTGAAGTTCACAAATGATGTTATCCATCCCTGACATTCGGCTTGTTTTTCTCTTGAGTAATTTTCGATTTCTTTATTAGCCTCATGGCTACTGGCTTAACCTCAGGGTTCCCAGACTAGAGGTTGTGACCAAGCGTGATTTACAAATGAGAAAAACTCAAGTCTCCTCTTTTCTATTATTGATTTATTTGACAAATGAATATCATGACTATTGCTTTATTGCTATAAATATAAATAAGGATTCTGAGTTATTATTTTAAAACGTTAGTGGGAGTCACCTACAGGCAAGCCACGTTTAAATTAGAAGTGTTTGCATTGTTTTAGTCTGACACGGTGCACTAGTGTGGGAGTTCAGCAATAAAAAATGGACACATTTCTCCATCCATCTACCTCCGCTAGTTGCTCGATATCACCGCGTGGCTCTGACTCAGTGGAATAACAGTCAAGAAAGCAAACGTAAAAATATCCAAAAACACTGACTGATTATGGATATCTAGGCATGATAAGGATGATAAATAATGAGGGGAATCTTAAATGTTAATAAGGCACACGGTTCTTAGGAAAAGAGCTAAACGGGTATAATTGGATATCACAGCAGCTCACCTGACTATGCCCTGTTAATAATGTTTTTATTTGCAGTTTGTTCTGCTGTGAGTCACTTGTGTTGAAGGTCATACAAATATGACAGTTACACAATGAACTGATTCTATGCCTTCTGCCTTATTTTTATGCATGAACTATGATCAAGAAAATACAGCCCAAAGAAATAAAATGTAAATGATATAATAATAATCAATGTAAATATCTCTGGTGCAAGGGTGATGACTGTGGTGTTATTCAGGAAAGCAGAATCAGTAACCTCCTGATCTGTGTACCCCATAGTACCTCATTATACTCCAAACGATTGCACTTTATGTAAATTAGACTTGATCTTTTAGGTACTTGATTATATTCTTGCTGTTTTTATAGAGTATGTCTGTGTCAGTGCTCCGAATTTCACAAAAATGACAATAAAAGGCTTTCTGTTTTTATTCTATTCTTTTTCTTCTCACCTGTCCATGATTTCAGAATTTGACTATCGTTTTGTTCTGTCTGCAGATCGTTTATAAAAACCATTCACCTAACAAAAAAAGCAAAGGAGTACCAAAAATAATGAAAGTATACAATTAAACTATACAATCCTGCTAGTTACTCTAATTGTTATTTATTGAAACACGATGAAGCGAATTGCAGTTTCATCGATACTATCAGTTATCAGCTGATCCCTATCAAATCCCATCCTTCAACTCCATTGGCGTTCCTGAAATTTTGTAAATTTTATTCTGTTTTTTGAAACATTATTTTGGAGAATACATACAGTGCCTTGCAAAAGTATTCATACCCACTGAATTTTTTCACCTTTTGACACGTTACAACCACAAAGAAAAATGTATTTTATTGGGATTTTATGAAATAGACCCAAAGAAAGTGGCACATAATTGTCAAGTCGAATGAAAATTATAAATGGTGTCCAAATGTATTTTTTTTACAAATAAATATCTGTAAAGTCTGGTGTGCATTTGTATTCAGCCCCCTTTACTCTGATACCCCTAACTAAAATCCTGCCTTCAGAAGTCACCTAATTAGTAAACAGAGTGTACCTGTGTGTAATTTAATCTCAGTATAAATACAGCTGTTCTGTGAAACCCTCAGAAGTGTGTTAGAGATCATTAGTGAACAAACAGCATCATGAAGACCAAAGAACACACCAGACAGGTCAGGGATAAAGTTGTGGAGAAGTTTAAAGCAGGGTTAGGTTGTAAATTAATATCCCAAGCCTTGAACATCTCACGGAGCAATGTACAATCCATCATCCAGAAATGGAAAGAGTATGGCACAATGCAAGCCTACCAAGACATGGCCGTCCACCTAAACTGGCAGGCCGTGAAAGGAGAGCATTAATCAGAGAAGCAGCCAAGAGGCCCATGGTAATTCTGAAGGAGCTGCAGAGATCCACAGCTCAGGTGGGAGAATCTGTCCACAGGACAACTATTAGTCGTGCACTCCACAAATCTGGTCTTTATGGAAGAGTGGAAAGAAGAAAGCCATTGTTGAAAGAAAGCCATGTGGGGGACACAGCAAGCATGTGGAAGAAGGTGCTCTAGTCAGGTGAGACCAAAATTGAACTTTTTGGCCAAAATTCAAAACGGCGGAAACCTAACACTAGTGTAAATTTCGTCACCTATTTTCAATTTAGTCTTAGTCTTGTGCCAAATGTCCTTGTTAGTTTTAGTCATATTTAGTCATTCACATATCTTTTTTTGTTAGTCACGTTTTAGTCGACTAAAAGTCTCGTCATTTTAGTCTAGTTTTAGTCAAAAGAAAACTCAAGGTATCTTAGTCAAGTTTTAGTCGACTAAAAGTCTTTTAATTTTAGTCAAAAAATTGTAGTCTTTTTTAAAATAACACATTATTACTGAGATTATTACTGATAAACATTTCAGTAAAAAACGTGTTTCACATATGTTTCACTCGAACTTGACTGCACATGACATTTTTTACTTTATTGATACTGCCTTTAATCGTAATGCAAAGACCGGGCATCGGGACATAAGCTGTCATGTACAATAAAAGAGCCTGTGCAGCGACAGGAAATATAATTTAACACAATAAGCCTAGACGGTGGACTTGCGCTCAGGATTTATTATTTTTTTTGAGCAACGTGTGGACAAATTTTTTCTACGCACACACTAAACAGCGCGAAGCCGCGAACTCATTCTGAATATTTTAAAGGCGTAACAGCTGATGAAAAAGCAGAGACAATTGTAGACGAAAATGAAGAGAGATTTTATCTTAGTTTTTATTTTATACAAAACATTGTCGTCTCGTCTTTTTTCGTCAACAATAATGCATGTTACTTTAGTCTTAGTCAGCGTTTTTGGACAGTGGTGCAGTGTTGTCATCGTCTCGTCTTAGTCATGAAAAAAAAAAAGGTTGTTGACGAACATATTTCGTCTCGTTTGACGAAATTAACACTACCTAACACTGCACATCACCCTGAACACACCATCCCCACCGTGAAACATGGTGGTGGCAGCATCATGTTGTGGGGATGCTTTTTTTCAGCAGGGACAGGGAAGCTGGTCAGAGTTGATGGGAAGATGGATGGAGCCAAATACAGGGCAATCTTACATGAAAACCTCTTAGAGTCTGCAAAAGACTTGAGACTGGGGTGGAGGTTCACCTTCCAGCAAGACAATGACCCTAAACATACAGTCAGAGCTACAATGGTGTGGTTTAGATCAAAGCATATTCATGTGTTAGAATGGCCCAGTCAAAGTCTAGACCTAAATCCAATTGAGAATCTGTGGCGAGACCTGAAAATCGCTGTTCACAGACGCTCGCCATCCAATCTGACTGAGCTTGAGCTATTTTGCAAAGAAGAATGGGCAAAAATTTCACTCTCTACATGTGCAAAGCTGATAGAGACAAACCCCAAAAGACTTGCAGCTGTAATTGCAGCGAAATGTGGTTCTATAAAGTATTGACTCAGTGGGGCTGAATACAAATGCACACCACACTTTTCAGTGTTTTTATTTATTTGTAAAAAAAAATTTGGACACCATTTATCATTTTCATTCCACTTCACGATTATGTGCCACTTTGTGTTTGGTCTATCACATAAAATCCTAATAAAATACTTTTTTGTTGTAACGTGTCAAAATGTTAAAAGCTCAGTGGGTATGAATACTTTTGCAAGGCACTGTAGTGACAAGGTCAAAATCATATCATGTCCAATATCATGTTCGATATCATATCGTGCAATTTTATCTTAATTCTCAAGTACCTTTTTTGTACATTTTGTATAAATAGGATATTTCATTTAGATTCAATTTATATTCATTTCTCTTGTGTATTCAAAAAAATATTTCATCTTATCTTATCTTATCTTGTCTTATCTTGTCTTATTTTTTCTGATCTTATCTTAAACGAGTTAATCCTCCTTGATATGGTTAAATGTTATCAATGATCTGAATTAAATAAAATTAAAATAAATGACTAAATTAAATGAAATGAAATTAAATGTACAGTAATAAAGCTGGCAATTAACACACTTTATGTTCCACGTTAGAATCAGTGTAAATTAAATTGCCTTTATACTGTATGTGCTATGTGTACATTATATATGCTTTCCATTTCCAACCCACTAATGAAAGCCAACAATCTGTTTTTCCTTGAACTGTCCATCAAATACCTGCAGGCTGCTGATGTGTAAAGTGCCGTTTTCAATCAAAGTGACGTGGACGCCATCTGCCGAGAGTCTCTGTCCGTCCTTCTCCCACCTGATGCTGGGAGGTGGGATGCCCATTACATGGCACTGGAGCTTGGCACTGGAGCCCCGTGCCAGCGTCTGGTTACCTGGGCCTTGGTGGATGATTGGGGAAATGAGGTCTGAGGGACCTGCAGAATAAATGGAGCAATGTTGTTGTAGTTTTTAGATCATCTGAGAGTGTCACTTTTTGGACTCATTTGAATGCTGACAGAGTCTTTTTTAATAAATGTTATATTGTAAAGGTCCCAAAGCACCTTATCCCTGCAGACTTACAGTATTATTACATCCTGTTATACACTATATAGGCAAAAGTACTTTATATACGCTTATGTTCCACTAGATTTTGGAGTGCAGCTGTGGGGATTAGTGAGATTGGGCACCGATGTTGGATGAAAAGGCTTGGCACAAAATCAGGCACAAAGGTGTTTTTCCATTACAGCATCAGCAAACCATGTGTTCATGAAGCTAGATATTGGAAAACCGGTGCAAAATCTGTACATATATTTAGTGAGTAAATACTCTATAACTTAGACTAGGCACTAAAATATCTGTGTCTGTGCTCAGATTTAAATCTGTAAACACAAGGGATGGTTTGTGAATTCCCCAATCTTACCATTGTCATAATCAGCCTCAACTAAAAAACTAAAAGCTTGTTTTTGTACAGTATGTCGGTCCTGTTTTACTTGGTTTATTTCCCTGAAAATCTAGTAACCTAAACCATCATGACCTACTGTAGATTAGGTATTTAGTAAGAGCTGCTCCATGTTCATAGTAACAAATGTGGTCTTTATTCGAGCTCTTGCTCACGTCTGCATTACAATAAAAAAAACGAGCTCTTGCTCTTGTGACTTTTATTTATTATTATTATATGTGGTAGCCTAGTGGTTAAGATGTTGGGCTACCAATTGGAAGGTTGTGAGTTCGATCCTAGGTCCACCAAGCTGCCACTGTTGGGCCCCTGAGCAAGGCCCTTAACCCTCAATTGCTCAGCTGTATAAATGTAAGTCGCTCTGGATAAGGGTGTCTGCTAAATGATGTAAATGTATTTCTTTTTTTTATTCTGTCCATAGGATCCCAGTCCCAATACACAACTGAAGTCTCAACCAAATGATCTGAAAAGCTCTTTTAAATTGCACCCGTACCCATTTCATTTACATGATCTGTTTAATCCCACAATGAAACTATATTAATGATGTATTTATTTAGATCATTAATATATCGTTAATATACAACGTGCACACACTGCAAGTCAGCGTTTATTAGTCAGCATTTACTTGATTATTTGTATGAAAAGACAATATGTAAAAATGAGAAGTGTGTTCAAATATCAGGTTCAGTTTCAGTTCCATTTTCTAACGGTTGGAATATTTGTGCTTACCAGTGACTACCTTCAGGAAGGCTTTGGAGACAGTGCTTCCTGCCACGCTGATGGCTTGGCAGATGTAGTAGCCAGAATCTTCACTGTGGACAGCAGTGATGATTAGCTCACCGCTCATGGACACGGAGTAGCGTCCAGCCTGAGAGGGAGGTTGCCCTGGGAATAGCAGCATCTATACAACACACACACACACACACACACACAGATTTCTCTTAATATTGTTTTGAAGACCTTCTATTGACATGATTCTAATTAAAGTGATGCCTAAACCTACATCTAAACCTTAACTACCCTAACTTTATCCTCAGAAAAAAAAAAGAGAAGCTTTTTGGCTATTTTTGCTTTTTATCTTTTTACATACAAGCTACATACAATTCCTAAAGGTAAAAATATAAAGGATTCAAACGGTAAAAAAAAAAAAAAAATCAAAGTCAAACTGTTGGATATTCTCATTCCTGTGGCACGTTTGGTCACCACTAAGATACAGACACACGCATAACCACACACAAGCATCTCTGTTTGCTCAACATCTCATTACCCGTGTCTTGTTCATCAGCTGCATCATTACACCCTTAGAAAAATGTATGTTTTCCCTGTGACTTTGAGAAGTAAGTAATTTACTTGCATCTCTCTTTTTCTCATCTACTGCAGAGTTCTCTCTCTTTCTCTCTCTCCCATCTCTCTCTTTCTTCTCCTCCTCTCTCTCTTTTTCTCATTTACCACAGAGTTCTTTCTCTCTCTCTGCCTCCCTCCCTCACTCAATCCCTCTGTCTTGCTCTTCTTTCTTCTCTCCTCTCTCTCTTTCTTCTCTCCTCTCTTCTCTCTCTCTCACGCACTCCCTCAATCCCTCTTTCTTGCTCTTCTTTCTTCTTTCCTCTCTCTTCTCTCCTCTCTCTCTTTCGTCTCTCCTTTTCTCTCTCTCTCTCTTTCTCTCTCTCTCTCTCTCTCTCTCTCTCTCTCTTTCGTCTCTCCTTCTCTCTCTCTCTCTCTCTCTCTCTCTCTCTCTCTCTCTCTCTCTCTCTCTTCCACCCTCCCTCCCTCCCTCCCTCCCTCCCAGGGGCATGTTAGAGTGATCAATCAAATGACACCAGGGAGGTGGAGAAAACCCAGACGAAACCCACATAGATACAGAGAGAACATGTGAAGTTCAGACACAGACTGTAACCAGAGCTCAAGATCGAATCATGAAGCTTTAAGCTTTGAGGCATCAACACTACATGCTACATCACCACAAATTCAGATGTGCCATTGATTAAAACTGTCTGACTGCGTCTCTGAGACATGGAGCCATTTTATGGCCATAAACAGCCAGAAATCGCCCTACTGATATCTTTGACTCAAATCTCAATTACAAAACATACCTGTCATTTATTTAAATTTCATTATTGACCATTACTTTAATATCACAGCCGAGATCAGCACAATTCCTGACTACGACAAAAGCATGTTCATGAAAACCTACACAATACATCAACACACACACTAGCGTTTTCTTTTCACTTCATGTCCACTGTACCTTTTACTTTTTATTCTCTGCAGAATAAGGAACAAGGTAAAAAATATTTTAATACAAATTTTGCCTTCGATGTTTATTTTTATGTCTTCATTATTAGTGTTTCAGTAGAACAAGGCCAATTTAAATGTTACACAGAAGTCTATACTGTTTGTGTGGCTTAGCAAGTAATGTAGCACTTTTTAGACTGACACAATAATGGAGGCTGTCTAGGTTTATCTGCAGAAACAGAAGCAAGAGCGACAGCCAAAGGCTGCAGAGGAACTGTGGCAGGATCTCCAAGATGCCTGGAAAAATGTAACGTAAAAAAAAAAAAAATTTGCTTTTTTTCTTAGTATACCTGGAAAACTGGTACAGCTTTAAAAGCAAAAAAAAACGATTTGCCTAGTTTGTTTGATCAGGTTTTTTTCTTTAAAAAAAGAAAGTTTAAAAGTTTTCCTTAAGGCATCTTTTGCTATAAAGAATTTCTTTAGACGTCTCCTTTTAAGACATAAAGCATGCGTTAAGACTATATAATCAAATATTGGTCTCTAAACCACGGAGGTGTGTCTGAGCCTTATTTCTGTACCCAAGGTGACCGAATCAGAAAAAACAGGCCATTGGAACAATGGGATTTCATCCATTTTATATAATTGTCCCATAATCCCATTTAATAAAATGTAATCATTAGCCCCCGGGCTTCCTGATAAAATGCCCTTTCAAATCTAGTCCTACTAACACTGTGCCTTCTGTGAATACTGGGAAATATTTTAAGATATGCAAAACACCTTACACTACTGGGAAATTGTTGTGAATAAACGCTGAAGGGCTGCCGAAAGATTGAATAAAATTCCACAGGCCGAGATGCTTATTGCTAAAAAGATGATTTTCTGCTTTTAGCAGTTTATCCTCTCTAAATGGATTATTTGAGGTTTTTTTTTGTCCCGTGGAACATTTTTCAACTTGGTTTAAAAGCATTCATATCCAAATTTGATATTTTGTTTAGTTGGATAAAAATAGATAATGATGTCTTTTAGTGTCACAAGGATTGAAGGATTGCATGGCACAAAAATGCATGCTAAATCAGCACACACTCACCTCAAACCAGGGCAAGCTGTTATGTAATCTCAAAGAACCTTGAGCAGCCCACGGCTGGTATGTTGAAAGTAATGCTGATGCTGATACAGTTCTAGTATTCTTTATAGTGTCATGATCTTTGAATTTTTCTGTTTTTGCCTGCAGTTTTTGAGCCACGAGTTTTTCTAGATGTTTCTACTGTCTGTTGTACTGTATTTTTATATGTTTAGATGTCTTTTGCTAGTTTTGGAAGGAGTTTTTTTTTACCTTTTACTTTTATCTCTAGTTGTCAAAAGGACATCCTGATAATGTGATATTAGACTGTGGTCTATTATGCAGAAGAGTTTGCATTCCAATGCTATCATCTGTCACGACTGGCTATTAACTAACATCAGAGCAGCTTATGAGAAAACTTTGGGTTCGTCTACAGTCTTAAATGGCCATTACACTCTAGTTTTCACAAGGTTCTGCTTCCAGACTTGAGAAATATGCATCAGACATGAACCCAAACATTTATCTTAATAAAATGAAAGTCTAGCACGAAGCCAGAAGACTTTATGGAAGAAAAATAGGAGTGTAACATAGATGAACAAAGCAGAATCAGTATTATTTGGTAAGTATGCCAAAACACAAGGAATTTAACTCTGGCTTTCTAGTAGCACGCACACGCACACACACACACACACACACACACACACACACACACACACACACACACTTCAAAAATAACACACACACGCTAGCATCAAGTAAATAAATAATAGATAATAATATTATTAATAATAATAATAACAATAATAATAATAATAATAATAATAATTATTATTATTATTATTATTATTATTATTATTATTATTATTATTATTATTAGTAGTAGTAGTAGTAGTATTTCTCTACTAGGAGCACTCTCGCATACATACTATACATACACACACCAAAAATTGCCAAAAAAAATAAAAATGCAGTTTTTTTGTTTATCCTGTAGTACACAGGTATTCTTTTGTTAAATATTAGTAAAAATCTCTAGCACAGTAGGAAAAAGGTGCATAATGTGCATTGATAATAACAGTGATATTTTCCTGTATGTTGAGAAATGTGCATTATTATTCTGGTTCTACTATTATGATTATGGTTATGGTAATGATTATGGTAATGGTTATTATTATTATTAGTAGTAGTAGTAGTAGTAGTAGTGGTAGTGGTAGTAGTAACAGTAATAATCCCCGGAAACCTAAAGGCCCTCAAGGATCTCACTGTGCTGTGTATGATGTGAGGGGAGGTGCAGTCTGGGGATTTTTCTCAAAGTCACAGTTTTGAGGTTGTTAAGCTCCAGGTTGTTGTGGCCGCACCCGAGTGTAAGTCGGTCCACCTCCCTCATGAATATATAGTCCTGTTGTTGTATTGGATGAACCAGATGATCATGTCATCCGCAAATTTCAGGAGCTTGACATTAGGGAAGCAATCATTTGTGTAGATGGAGTAGATGACATGCTCCTTCATCATTTTAGTATATTAAATACGCGGTAGATCAGATTTATGAAAGGTGGATCTCAATAAAATTTCTGGGGTCAGCCCTATTTGTGGGGTAATGCTGAACTGTTTTACTGTATTTGCAAAGCAAAATGTGCTGTTTGTTCGTTGCCCTACCGTAATGTTTTTACCCGAGATTGGTAGTAATTACAGCAGGCCCAATTTTACATATGCCCATCCCTCATGTTACACTGACACTGTGAATATGAGCATCAGTTTCCATGATTAACAATGCTGGAAGTAATAATGTACTGGTGTGCATAGAAAGTGGCCTTACTTTATTCCTTGGAAGCAAATTCCTCAGACAGCTCACTGAAGACATAGAGTAATTCACAGGCCTTAGATTAGTTATATGGCTCAAAAGGTTTCTCCTTTATGGTTCACACTCAATGCATTTAATATCGTCTTCATTTACACACTTAAAATAATTTTCACTACTTTTTAAGTTGGCATGTTTCACTGTGAGTTTCTAAACTCGCCTGCTTGCAATAAAGCTAGACAACTATGAGAAAATAAGCTCCAGGCAGACAACTATGAAGCTAGACTACTGTTTACTTTTGTATACACTCCCTTTGCCTCAGACTCCTCAACCTCAGTGTCCACTTTCTCCTCTTTATATAATAATTGTATCGGTACCAATCGGAACCAAATGCTTCATGCAACAAACGCTGTTTGTTTTCTGCTGCTATTTAAGCTATTATGGAGTGTAAATATTATCTTTAATAGAAAGCGGTGGTGAGGGCTGCCAACCTGTGGGCACAGAGATTTATCAGGGATAAGGATCATTAAAAAATGAGCACACGGTGCTGCATGTTGCTTGTATTGGAGGAAGATTCTGTAGTTGCTCCTCTTGATGTTTACACAGAGCACTGTCTGCAGTCTGCTTTGCTTTGATTGCTTTGCTCAGCCATTTTGCTTAAACATCATTAATTATAAAATACATGTTATCTGTTCATTAGTGCAGAAATATACACTGCTGGTGTATTTGCTGGTGTCACAGCATTTTGTATTTTGGTGACGCTTGTGTCACAGCATTTTGTATACACAAAGGCGTTAATAACGATTTGACATCTCTGAGGTAAAGAAATAGATAACAACAGACAACAGAAAGCATAAGAGATTTCAATATGTGTTCAATTCTCCCCAAAAACTAAAGCAACAATCAGTAACAAGGTGGGAAAAATAAGTACACCCTATAATCAAGTAAGATAGAAGTGTTAACAACAACATCTTGAAGCAAATGTTTCTTTGGGGGTTGATCTGTATTTCACACTGTTTTAGAGAAATCTTGGCCCACTCTTCTTTACAAAATTGCTTCAGTTCATTGACATCAGAGGGCATTTATTTATGCACAACTCACTTAAGATCTAGTTACAGCATTTCAATGGGATGAGGTCTGGTCTCGCTCACCTTCTTTTTTGTATTTGTCTTTTTTTATCCATTCGGATGTTGATTTGCTGGTGTGTTTGGGATCATTGATCTCTTGGATGACCTGATTTTGGCCCAGCTTAAGCTGCTGGACAGATGGCTTCCCATTTGTCTCAAGAATATTGTGGTGTAAAGTGAGTTCATCATTGTCACAATGACTGCAAGTTTCACAGGTTTTGTTGTGCAAAACAAACACCCCCATGCTTTCTTGACAGTTGGTATGGGGTGTTTGTGGTGATACATGGTTCCATGGTGCTGTGCATGATGACCAAACATCACCTTGCTTCTTGCCTAGGTCTCATCAGTTCAGATGACATTGTTTATTTGTGCTGCTCTATTATTTTTGCATACTGCTATAGCTATAGCTAGTCACCCTGCCATGAAAACCATAGCTGTCACAAACACAAACATTTACTGTGCTTACAGTGGCCTGTAGGTCACATGATGTAGCTCGTCTCTATATTCTCTATAGGTTCTCTATACAGTATCTCTGAGAATTAATGATCTGAGCTTTGACTGAATTTGAAGAATCCTTCTCAAAGTAAAATAGTAAAGTAGTGGCATGATGTAAACACCTGATAGCTCCAAAAGTTCTTCTTTAATAAAGTTGGTCACACATGATGATTAATCTTATGAATTTAATCAGTAACACATGGCTGATAATTATTCTCTTAATGATTGTGAAACTAGGAAATGACTTATTTTTTCCCACCTGATTGATGAGTGTTGGTTTACGTTTGGGGAAAAATTAGAACATCTTGAAATCTGTCATTTTTGCTGTCGCAAGACTTTATTTGTTTGTTTTTAGAAGATTGCGAGGACTACATTGATATTATATAGGCTATTACTTGTACCAGAGCCTTTCAGGGCAAGTGTGTCCTGATTTCAGCATGCAGTCTCCAGAATGCTACGCTGTCAGCCATTAAACCAAATTAAACCTTTTATACAGAAATAAAATTAAGTAAACCACAGAGACTGAACACTTCTTGGCTGATTTTGTACATATGAGGTAAAAGAATTTTTTTGTGAAACTAGTCCTTTAATATATTCACTAATAAGGTTCCTATTTTAAAACTGATCTCTAAGTGCTGCTTTTTTAAAGAGAAATACATTTATCCAGAGGCCTCTTGGGCCTGTTTCCATATTTGTAAAACCTCTGGCTAGCATACAGAAGTGCAGAGCCAGCTTTTTGTGGGAGCAAGGCGCCTAATGATGCTCATGCAGCAAAAGGTTTTAAAACTTTCCTTGGTACAGTATGTGAGTCCAGTGCACTGCTTGAAGAAGCCTACCTGTTTCATTAAAAACAATGATATACAATATATAATATAAATATGTCTCCGCCTTTGACGTTTCCTGCTTCAGTTCCTTCCAGAATAGCCAACATTAATAATATACAAATGAATTCTTTCATTTATCTGTTGAAGAGATATAACCTGAATGGGAAGCCACACAGCCACACAGGGGAGGAACTGGTAAACCCAGAGGACATAGGAAGAAGTAACCTCAGGATCCAACTGGGACCCTGGAACTGTAAGGCAGCAAGGATACTTTCTGCAATTCAATCGTGCTACCACATCAATATTAATAGCAAGCAACAACCTGGTATATTTATATGCAGTGATTTGTGTGTTAAATAAGAGATAATTGAAATCTCAAAAATAGTCATATTTTTCATAACAATATAACAGATAAATGGGTCTCCAACGAAGTGGTCGTTAATATTCTGTACTCACAACGCAAAAAGTGATTCTTAGAAATGACTGATGTGGTACTGAAAATCTCATGGACTCCTGATTCCTGCATGATTCACTCAGTATTGCTGTAAACAGTTGGGCAGAGTGAATTGGAACCAGTGTGATTTTCATACACACACACACACACGCATATACATTACATACACCAGCTGACTGTAAAATGAAGCTAACTTCACTGGATACCTGCACGAACAACCCTAGGAAAAGCACTGCACCATGCCTCCCAGGAGGCTTTCATCTCATTCACTTGGCCTGTTGTCTATTTATAGAATAGTAGTCTCTTCCCAACCACTATCAAGCAAGAGAGTGTGCAGAGTGAGTCTGTGTAGGTCTGAAGGAGGAGCATTGGCACCTGATGTTCTTCACAACCACCACTCCGCCTCCTTCACATTTTCTTCACTAAAGCGTCCTTCCCGAGACGCAGTCCTATAACCACATGGATCGGCCTCTATATCTGCTGAGCTGAAATGAGCCGAGGTTTTGATTTACCACTTCAGCGTAATCAGCACAAGGCTCCTAATCAGCACTGGCGACGGATAGAACAGAGAGACTGCTTATTGAGAAACTCTGGCTTGTTGGATGAATTTAATGAGTCATGGATGAAAATGGTGAGACGCACAAAATGAAAGAAATTAGCACCAAGAGCTTAGAATGATTAGGCGTCTGTAGCCCACACATAATAGCTCATCAACAAATAGTGCTGTGTTGTTATTGAGAGTTAGCATGAAGTGGAGCCTGAAAGAAAAACATGAGCCATTTCAGCTCATGTTCTCAGCTCCAGTACCTGATTCCCTTCTTTCTGCCAGAAAACCGCTGGAGGAGGGTTGCCTTTTGTGCCACAGTGGAAAGTGACAGTCTGTCCTTGGGCTGAGACCTGGTCCTGGGGCTGGAGGACAATCTGCGGGGGGACTGTGAAGGAGAAGAGAGGAGAGGTCTGAGATTAGCAAATTTCAGACACACTGTGATGAAAAACAAACAAAAAATGTTTGTATTTAAAAACATTTGTATAGAATTTAAAACAGAGATATCTATTATGCTTTTATCCATTATCTATTAAGAGGTCAGTGATGATGTGAGCTGCAGCTACACCATACTGTATGACCAAAGGTTTGTAGACACCTGACCATCATACCCAAATGTCTTACACACCCAAACCCCAAAGTTGGAAGCACACAATTGTATATTATGTCTTGTTTGTTGTAGCATTACAATTTCTCAACACTGGATCATCAAGATCATCCTGCACAAAGCAAGGACAAGGTTTGGCAAAGCTGTAGTGGAAACTTGAGTTTCTTGCCTAGATCCCTGACCTAAACCCTACTGGGATGAAGTTTTGGAATGAAGTAGAACACTGACTGCACCCCATACGTCCTCACCCAATATCAGTACCTAACCTCACTAATGCTCCTGCAGCTAAATCGGTTTAAATCCCTACAGCAACACTCCAAAATCTAGTGGAAAACCTTCCCAGAAGAGTAGAGGTTGTTTAAAAAAGCAAAATGGGGTGTGTGTGTGTGTGTGTGTGTGGGTGGGTGGGGGTGTTGGTAGGTGGGTGTGTGGGTGGGTGGGGGTAAATCTGTAATGCACATATAATGCATATAATGCAATTATATACTGTAGACATGTGAAAAAAAATCAGTAGCATCTACAGCAGCACCGTCTAATTAAGCACAATTCAATGAAATCCAGCATCCCTGACAGCAGGGAACAGTTGTTCATCCAAGCACACCATTAGTCTTTGGTTATACTTTGTGCTTCAGTACTGTCCTTTGTGAATTTGTGCATCTTTTCATGAACTATGGCTGCAGATGGATTTCCATTCTGTTATTTTGCTGTATTACACATATTGAGAAGGGTACCGTGTTTTCAAGCAGTGCATCAAACCAATGGAGGAGAAGTCCTTTGGCATTGTCCTCCTTTTTATACTTTGCATGACCAGTGACTATAAATTAATTCTCTAATATCCCTCATAAAATTTGTACAAATTTTTCCACGTAACCGATATTTTCTCTGTTGATCTGCTGCTGCTCAAATGGTTTGAACACATTTACGTTTAATCGCTTTCTAATTTAGAATTTTTAACATTACCAGTGATAAATCTGACATAGATTAATATATATATATATATATATATATATATATATATATATATATATATATATATATATATATATGTATATGAAATTGAAATGAAATTGAATTCAATTTCAAAATTGAATGAAAAAATACCACTAATGGCCAGTATTGCCTCCTCCTATTGCCATACAGTTATGCAATTATATTATCTCTAGATTCTCGCCTGGTCTTCAACTGTCCAAGCGTCAGTTACATTTACATTTACATTTCTGTCATTGAGCAGGCACCCTTATCCAGAGTGACTTACAATTTTATTTCAATTTATATGACTGAGCATTCGAGGGTTAAGGGCCTTGCTCAGGGGCCCTGCAGTGGCAGCTTGGTGGACCTGGGATTCGAACTCATGACCTTCCGATCAGAAGTCCAACACCTTAACCACCTTAAACACTACCACATCTCAACCTCCAAACCTACCGTTGTGAATGTGTTGAGAATGCCTGAGATGCTTTTCTGCACACCACGGTAGTAAAAAGTGGTTACTTGTCTTCCAATAGTCTTCCTTTCTGCTCCAATAAATCTGGCCATTCTCCTCTGATATCTCTTATCCTCATCCATTTCTCCCTGCAGAACTAACCCTAACCCTAACCATAACCCTGTCTCTTAAATGAGTTCTAATGGTATGAATTTATATACTCCTGACCCCTGTGCTCAATGAGTGCTCTGATTTCCATGTTTAAAACATATTAACCTCCAGTCATACAGGATTTGGGAAATGGATTCATTGCGAATGCAGTTTAGAGAATCTGTTTATGGACAAATGTGACAATGTTGTGTCTGAGGCTAGTCGTGTTTACACTTGGGAAGTGGCTGACAAATTTGTGAACAAAACTGTTTATGTGCTAATTTGTGGAGTTTACAACAGTGATATCAAGGTAATTTAATTTAAAAAAAACCAAAAACTCTCATTAATAAATCATTCAAACCATTTGTTTAGTCATTTGTAAAAGTAGCTTTTACAGCAATTCTTCTTGGCCAGGTCTCTACAAGCTGTACCTGGATTTGGGCAATTTTTACTATTCTCCTGCTCATAGAGTTGGGATCAACAGCTGATGAGCACTACGGATTTTCAGACGTAGCACTTGGAGTTCTGCCCAAAGACTTCAGTCACCAGAGAGTGTTTTCCTCATGCTCTCAGAATCTTTTAAGTGCCTTCCATATGCCTTTTACTCAGAAGTAGCTTCTGTCTAGTCAGTCTTCCATAAAGGCTTGATTGATGGAGTACAGTTGTCCTTCCGGCAGGTTCTCCATCTCCGTGGAAGACTGCTGAATCTCTGTTAAAGTGGTTATTGGGTTCTTGGTCACTTTTCTGACCAGGGCCCTTCTTGTTCGGTTACAGAGTTTGCTCACAAACTTCTGTTTCACAATGATGGAGCACATTGTGCTCATTGGAATATTCAAAGGTTTAAAAAAAATGGCTTTTATGCCCTTGCCCAGATCCTTGTACTGTACATCATTGCTTGGTTGTTGGTTATACATGCATTGTACTTGGACCATATGAACACGGTTGTGTGCCTTTTTAAATGATGTACTTATTCATGTACCTGAAGTCACCTGACTTTACCATAGATGGACTATAATCACGTATTAGCGATATCTTAAAATATTTAGCAATATGTAGACGAAATCCACTTTTCTATAGCCAACAATCTGACACAATTTACTAGCTTAAATTGAATACATTCACAAAAAAAAATAAAATAAAATAAAAATCCAACGTATTTTATATCTGTCCTTCTGAATCACTGTATGTGGCCAAAAAATGAAATTTTTATCCATTTTAAATTTAATTTAATAAGTACATTGCTCAAAAACTGAAAGGTTTTGAATACTTTCCCAACCCATTGTGTACTGCTCTAAGGACTTAATTTATTTGTACTAAATATAGCTGTTGTCAGTAGCGTGTGTTAAAATGGCAAAAATAACACATTTTCTCTTTAATGACTAAATTTCTACACAGCAGTTTCCTGTGAGTAAAGGAAAACATTACGATTCTGATATGAAAGCATTCCTCTATAAAGCAGCACAATACTGTATTATATCAAAATTATTATTATTACCATTATGCCAGGCTATGATTTACATTTCTATCAAATTATAGCATAGGAGCTCCTCTCTCCTGCACTCCCATCTAATTTATCCTCTGCTTCCACACTGCTGGAACTTGTTTTGGCAAGACGGCTGTAGCAAACGTGTGAGCTGCCAGCAGCAAAAAGATTACAAACCAACCCATATTAGCTGCCCCCCCACCCCCACCCCCCACCCGCTTTTTTTTTAGTCTCTTGATAAATCAGAGTGTAAATTAAATACATTATGTTTTTAACAAGTTTTCCGAGACAATCTGTAAATTCACCAACGGGCAAGCCGTGAAAAATCCTCCTCGCCGCCATCCTATGGATTTATAAGCCACAGAGATGAGTACTGTGTGGGCCTTTGTTTTGATAACCAGTCTTCTATCCTGCTGCTCAAGAAATTTCACAGCAGGCGTATAAACATAGCAGGCATGTTGCAGAGGGTGTGAGAAAAAGAAATGGAGAGAGAATCTAGAGTGAACTATCATACTCCCACGCAAATAAGCACTTGCACTGTGAAGGCAACCAGAAAAACTGAGTTCCAAGAGAACAATTGTCTAGTGTGACAAGCGAACGATTACCACAGCAATCCAGCAACAAAAAGGAGAATAAAATAAGGCGCCGATTAGCACGATACACTAGAGAGAAAAGGAGAGAGAGAGAGAGAGAGAGAGAGAGAGAGAGAGAGACAGCCAATTAACTCAGCCATCCACAAGACCAGAAAGTGTACATCGGATTTAGAGACAGAGATAATGAGCCATACAGAAGAAATCTTCCTCTGAAGGATGAAATATTTAGAGTTTGAACTTAATATCACCTCCATGCCTCATTTCCTATTCTGTGCGCCATGTCCGATAAATTTTGGATGATCGAGACAGTGGGGTTCTTCAGTGGTCACATGACTGAGTCACTACTAAGACACAGGAGGGTTTTGGCTGGCTTTAAACAGATACTCTCCCTTGACAAATGGAAAAACAACAGATGTGTGTGTGGCCATGCCCTAATCTGGAGGACATTAAGTCATTCCAGGGCTTACTGAGCAAAGGACACTTTAAAGATGATGGCCGAGATGAAGCATCCATTACGTGGGGGAAAAAAAAATAAAAAGGCTCGTTCTACTCATCCAAAAGCATCTGTGTTTCACTCTGTGCATCAGTCTGGCTGCTGATGGATGTTAATTGAAACTTCTATCTCTACTGCACCGAAATACACTAAGAACAATGGGGCGATTTTTATCTCATTAATCCGCATAACCATTTCAAAAAGCCTTCAAAAAAATCTCTCTCTCTCTCTCTTTCTTTCTCTCTCTCTCTCTCTCTCTCTCTCTCTCTCTCTCTCTCTCTCTCTCTCTCACACACACACACACACACACACACACATATGCACATAAACACATGTTGGTTTTGCATATTCTTTGTTTGATATTTCAATTGACTTCTGTTTTACTGTAGATAAATAACCTAAGCCTCTACCTAACCTTAGGCTGCGCTATAAAAAAACCCAACATTAGTGTTTGTCTCAATGTTTGTTGTACCAACTAATTAAAGCGATTCCTAAAGTTTAACCTCAGCAACAAACTGGAAACATTTTGACTGTTTGACTTAATGTTTCAAGTAAAAGCAACACGTCGAAAAAGTCAGCAAAAAAAGTCAAAACTTGTGGAGCGGCATATCTTTTTGTCCTCTTCAAGCTAAAATGTCTAGCACACACACACACACACAAACAAACACACACAGAAATTCTATTAATACTCTGCTGTCTATGGCTTGGCCCGCACTGCTTCCTTAATGGCTGTCAGATGTAGTAATCCATATGCTTTACCACAAGCGGCATGTAGTGTCTGTGACGGAGAACAAGAAGCTTATAAACACACTCCTTCCATCTGAATTCCCCCAGATAACACTGATGGCATCTGACAGGCCCAAAGAGCCATAATCAGATCAGCTTAATGGAAATCAAGGATGAGCATACACACAAACCCATTAACACAGACATCTGCTTTATATTTTATAAGTGCTGCAGAGTGCCCACATGTGCCTCGTCATGAACTGGGTGTGTGTGTATATGTGTGTCTTCACATGGGCTTTTTATGTACCGTGGACCTGCAGCGTCGCCGAAGCCTCGGTTCTCCCTACGCTGTTTTCTGTCACACAAGTGTACGTCCCTTCGTCCTCCTCTCGCACCTTCAGCAGACGGAGAGTGTTGTCACTGCGGATTTCAAATCTACACCCACCCGAAGAAAAGAACAAATCACAGCTTTGTGGTGTGAGGAATTGCACATACTCTCACTCATCAGTCCTCACCTCGAAAACCAGCGAGTTATACAGCAACTGTTCGGATTCTTTCCGTTCGCAGCCTTATGGAGTTGCTATACAGTATGTGTGTTTACTACGACTGCATTTCATCGGCAGGATTACAGTAAATAAAATTCCGTAGATCGGTAGAATTTCAAGACGGAATAATTACACAGGTTCGATCCTAACGGTTCTTCGTTAAGAGAATGAATAATTACTTATTAAAATAATTAAACTGACAAGCTAACTTGTTTAGTAGTAACGGACACCATAAGTGTATCCTAAATATCATTCAAGTCAGTATAATGTTTAGAGAGATTTAAAGAATGGATGATCTCTGGAGCTGTTGAGGGGACATGGTGGATGATTTATCTCTCTTGGCGACAACTATAATATAGGCACAGAGAAAACAACTCCATTAGATCGAAACACGACTTATGGGTCATTTTCAATCAGTATGAACAAAAAAAAAATGATTTCTTTATCACAAGTCTGATATTCAGTTAGTCAGGGCACTGTTGGCTTTCAGTGGGAGATGTTTTTTGGTGTCTGTGGGTGTAAAATTACATGGAACTTTAGTACTTTTTGTTCAAAATGATTTAACTTTCTTTAGTAGTTTTAGTTCGATAACGCCTTTCATTTTTAAATGCTTATGAACAAGCAATTCTGGCATCTCAGAGAGCAGGAACAGGTTTTATCTTACTATTTACTTTTATTAAAAAGTACCAAAGTTTTCTATAAATATATTGCCCCTAGTAGGCAAGGTAAAAATGGCAAATTCATAAAGCCCTGAGTATCTATTCCCAAATGAGCCATTAACCATCACTGTGTAGTGTGACGTGACAAAGAAATTCAGTGCTGAATAGGAACAATCCAAAACAGGGGTTTTGGCCTGGGAAAAATATTTTTTTTTGCCTGTTTCTAATTAGCTGGAAGCCGTGTATTGACTATAACTTTCCGACAATATATTAAGTCTCACGATACCCAATTTGTGGCCAGGACTTTGGTATCACATTAGCACAATATAACCATTTGTGGCCTTTTTTCTGTACTTTTAAGATATACATTAGTAGCCATGCCCTATTAAAAAAAACGCCTTAGATCAAGGGTGTCTGATCTTATCCACAAAGGGCTGGTGTGGGTGGCAGGTTTTTAATCCAATCAAGCAGGAGCCACACCTGAGTTTACTGAAACCCAAGATGAGGTGATTTTAATAGACTTTGGTGTGGCTTCTGCTGGGTTAGTATGAAATCCTGCACCCATGCTGGACCTTTATCAGGAAAGATTGGATAGTCCTACGTTAGAGGAATCATATGACTAATGATTCTGATCTGTTTTTAAATGTACAGCGTTTTTAGGGTGTTCTAAGAGACTTATGGATGGTTTCTGACCTGGCACGAGGCAGCTCTCCTCCTTCACGCCTCCAACGGATTGTGGGAGCCGGATCTCCATGGACCTCGCACAGGAAGTCCACTGTATCCTCTGCCAGCACTATTTGATTCACCGGCCTACGGATGAACACCGGTCTCTCTGCTCACACACACACAAACACAATGGCATCCAATCACATGCTGAGTCTCACTTTCCTATGACATATAATATACAAGGAGCGAAGTCCCTTACCGAAAACCACCAGCTCGGCCGGATCGCTGTCCCTTTGACCCACCATGTTGGATCCCACGCACACATACATCCCTGCATCACTCTTCCGGGTGTGTGAGATCATCAGCTTGCCACCGCGCATCTGCGACAGCACAAAGCAATCACACGTCTGCTGCTTGCTGACAGTTACATTTTCACTACACACTTACAAATCGACAAAGCGCTCAGGAACATCAATCAGTGCTCTTTCTTCTCAAAGCAATTTGCTTCCTGATTTGGATGCGCATCTTCAGCTGTAATGACAATAACACCTGTCCAAAAGCAATCTTACTCGAAGAAGACACAAGCGCTTCCTAAAGATGCTGATGCACATTCTTTGAGCTGATCCTGACTGTGCTGGGAGTCGGTGATGTCATATAAAAACAGGGGTCAAGCTCTAATAAGCACTTGGCAATCAGCGCTTTCTGTCTCGAGGCTTTTTTTTTTTTTTCATCTCCCTCAGGCTCTAATCAATAGCTGGCTGAAGACTCACAGAGATTCTGCTGTCTGTGTCGCTCACTCGGACGTTGTTCCTCTTCCAGGAGATGCTGGGCTCCGGGTGACCGCGTGGTGGGATGCACTCCAGCACAGCAGGTTCACCGGCAGCGACCACCACATCACTCGGGGCCTGGCGGAAATCATCTCTCAGGGCTATTAGAGAGAGAGAGAGAGAGAGAGAGAGAGACAGAGAGAGAGAGTATCAAACTTACCTTGATGTCTAGTGATGTCTACTAACCCTTTTTATCAGTACACTGGCACACTGACAAGTTGACAGGCTAATTCATTATTAAACAAATTAATTATTTTGTCGAGAGCATTCTGATATAACTTTGGTCAGGACAATGCTGTCTTTCAGTGTGAGATGTTTGTCCATCTTTTGGGATAAACTTACCGAGAGTTTTTGGTTGAAGATAGCAGCCTGAAATTTTATTATGAACAAGCACTTGCGATATCTCAGAGAGCAACAATGGGTTGGATCTCACCATTTACTTCGAAGGTAGATACATTTGTGTGAAATTTAATGCTAAACACTGACACAACAAAACATTTTTGGCTTCTGGTGAAAAAGGCTCAGACAGACAGATTAGAATAAAATGATAAGATTCACAAATTTCTTGTGTTTCACTCTATGATAATGTGATAGCTGGTTTTTATTATTTTATTATTATTATTTTGGCTCTCTGTGGAATTGAGCTGCTGGGTCCCTCAGCACCCAGAGCTTAGCAATAATGTGCTCTTTTCATGATTCAACAATTTTCCAGACAAAGCGAAGGATGAGACAAAGGCACCGTTCCTTCAGCAACATGATGTTATTCGGCTCGATTCGGTCCGATTCAATTCCAAATAATATGAAGCGAAAGAAAGTGCTTTCTAAAGAAATGATCAGTTTAATCTTGACTGAGGTATCACCTTTACTGTTTGCAGCATCTAACGGACACGACAGATAAGACGGACACGTAAATGCCATGGAAACTATGAATTCCGAGTGGATGATTGGCAGATTAAAAGCATGTCCTGTGCCCTGTGGCTGGAGCCTGAGGGCACTCACATCAAAGAATTGAAACCCTCTGGAGATGAAATGTTTAAAACACACACACACACACACACACACACACACACACACACACACACTGCCTGTCATTAGTCTCCTCCTGATAGCTGTCGCAGCACCTTCTCCTGTTCCTGTTCATTCCTGCTCCAGCTCTGCCTCTGTCATGTCCCCCATTATCAGTTTCACCTTTATGTACTATTTGCTCTGGCACAACATCTGAATCATCTCTATTTAGTGTTTATAATGGAATGCCAGACATTTTAATAGACATCCAAAATGCTAAAACACTTACACTGGATTGTGTACAGGTGTGTGATTGTATACAGGTGTGTGTGATTATGTTCAGGTGTGTGATTGTATACAATTGTATGTGATTGTGTTCAGGTGTGTGATTGTATATAGGTGTGTGATTGTATATAGGTGTGTGATTGTATATAGGTGTGTGATTGTATACAATTGTATGTGATTGTGTTCAGGTGTGTGATTGTATATAGGTGTGTGATTGTATATAGGTGTGTGATTGTATATAGGTGTGTGATTGTATATAGGTGTGTGATTGTGTACAATTGTATGTGACTGTGTTCAGGTGTGTGATTGTATACAATTGTATGTGATTGTGTTCAGGTGTGTGATTGTATACAATTGTATGTGATTGTGTACAGGTGTGTGATTGTATACAAGTGTGTGTGATTGTATACAGGTGTGTGTGATTGTGTTCAGGTGCGTGTGATTGTGTTCAGGTGTGTGTGAATGTGTACAGATGTGTGTGATTGTATACAATTGTATGTGATTGTGTTCAGATGGTTATTGTATACAGGTGTGTGATTGTGTACAGGTGTGTGATTGTATACAGGTGTGTGTGATTGTGTACAGGTGTGTGATTGTATACAATTGTATGTGATTGTGTTCAGATGGTTATTGTATACAGTTGTGTGATTGTGTACAGGTGTGTGATTGTGTACAGGTGTGTGATTGTATACAGGTGTGTGTGATTGTGTTCAGGTGTGTGATTGTATACAATTGTATGTGATTGTGTTCAGATGTGTGATTGTATATAGGTGTGTGATTGTGTACAATTGTATGTGACTGTGTTCAGGTGTGTGATTGTATACAATTGTATGTGATTGTGTTCAGGTGTGTGATTGTATACAATTGTGTGTGATTGTGTACAGGTGTGTGATTGTATACAAGTGTGTGTGATTGTATACAGGTGTGTGTGATTGTGTTCAGGTGCGTGTGATTGTGTTCAGGTGTGTGTGAATGTGTACAGATGTGTGTGATTGTATACAATTGTATGTGATTGTGTTCAGATGGTTATTGTATACAGGTGTGTGAATGTGTACAGGTGTGTGATTGTGTACAGGTGTGTGATTGTATACAATTGTATGTGATTGTGTTCAGATGGTTATTGTATACAGGTGTGTGATTGTGTACAGGTGTGTGATTGTGTACAGGTGTGTGATTGTGTACAGGTGTGTGATTGTATACAGGTGTGTGTGATTGTGTTCAGGTGTGTGATTGTATACAATTGTATGTGATTGTGTTCAGATGTGTGATTGTATATAGGTGTGTGATTGTGTACAGGTGTGTGATTGTATACAATTGTATGTGGCTGTGTTCAGGTGTGTGATTGTATACAATTGTATGTGATTGTGTTCAGGTGTGTGATTGTATACAATTGTATGTGATTGTGTACAGGTGTGTGATTGTGTACAGGTACGGGTGATTGTGTATAAGTGTGTGTGATTGTATACAGGTGTGTGTGATTGTGTTCAGGTGCGTGTGATTGTGTTCAGGTGTGTGATTGTATACAGGTGTTTGTGATCGCATACAGGTGTGTTATTGTATACAGATGTGTGTGATAGTATACAAGTGTGTGTGTGATTGTGTACAGATGTGTGTGATTGTGTACAGATGTGTGTGATAGTATACAAGTGTGTGTGTGATTGTGTACAGATGTGTGTGATTGTGTACAGATGTGTGTGATAGTATACAAGTGTGTGTGTGTGTGTGTATGATTGTGTTCAGGTGTGTGTGATTGTGTACAGATGTGTGTGATTGTGTACAGATGTGTGTGATAGTATAAAAGTGTGTGTGTGTGTGTGATTGAGTTCAGGTGTGTGTGAAAGGTTAAAGGCATCCATTCAATTCAATGCCTGAGCTGGACAAAGTGCTGTACATGGAGTTAAAAGAAAAGGAAAAAGAAGAACATAAATATAAAAGAACACGTACAAATTACTAACAATTAAAAGCACAGATAAAGAGGTGTGTTTTTAACATGGATTTAAATTCAGCAAACGTAGAAGCAGTTCTGACTGGTGGTGGCAAGCTATTCCACAGCTTGGTGCCCGCTACTGCGAAAGCTCGGTCTCCCCTGCGTTGCAGACGAGATCGTGGTACCAGCAAAAGATGACCATTTTGGGATCTAAGTGATCTCGAAGGATTGTACATAACAATCAAATCAGACAGATATTTGGGAGCTAAATTATTGAGAGCTTTGTAAACGAATAACAGAATCTTGTAAGCGATACGGTATCGGACTGGCAGCCAGTGCAAAGAACGTAAAATGGAATAAAAACTCTAGTACTGATACTTAAGAAACAAACATGAAGACGGAAAGAAAGTAGCAAACCAGCAGGATTTCAGAAGTAGCTTTAACTTCAAATTTGATTTTTACTATTACGCACTCTCTCTCTCTCTCTCTCTCTCTCTCTCTCTCTCTCTCATTTTCTACCACTTATCCGAACTACCTCGGGTCACGGGGAGCCTGTGCCTATCTCAGGCATCATCAGCCTTCAAGGCAGGATACACCCTGGACGGAGTGCCAACCCATCGCAGGGCACACACACACACACACACTCTCATTCACTCACGCAATCACACACTACGGACAATATTCCAGAGATGCCAATCAACCTACCATGCATGTCTTTGGACCGGGGAGGAAACCGGAGTACCCGGAGGAAACCCCCGAGGCACGGGGAGAACATGCAAACTCCACACACACAAGGCGGAGGCGGGAATCGAACCCCCAACCCTGGAGGTGTGAGGCGAACGTGCTAACCACTAAGCCACCGTGCCCCCCACTATTACGCACTGTAATAATTTATTTTCTTCATGAATCCAGTTGCACTGGATCCAATGGATGGTACCACTTGGAGAACATGGTGGTTCCCTTTTGCTGCTTTGACACAATGTCTATGGTTAAAAATACTTTACAAATAAAACTGAACTGAACCACACCATTAGAAGGAAGGCAGAATCAGACAATATGCTCTCTCACGAAAAGGAAGAAAATAGCAGTAATCGCTCATGTCACAATTCACATGTTGTGGTTTGCAAATGAAACGTGAACAATTGTTTAGCATACTTTTATCTGTCCTCTGTAGCCTGAAACTAGCAGTTGTATTTCTAATCCGTTTCAGTCAGGCGGTGGCTAAATGCATCTGATATTGAATTAACCACTAGTTATTCTATTAACTGTCAGGCTTTCAGCTAGCTAGGCTCTTTCGGTGTGTGTGTGAGACTCTTCTTTGTAGTGGATCAAAGCTATTACACGAGTAACTGCAGTTGGAGGAAAGAAGGCTTTGCTTTTGTGTGATGTGGAAAGCTGACATATTTAACCCTTTTTACTGATATACTGGTGTTCCATTACGCCAGCAGAACAGAAATGGACTTATCAGACATTTTCAATCGGTATAAACAAATGCATTGTTTTATCACCGCAAGTCTGATATAAAATTATTCAGGACAGTGTTGGCTTTCAGTCTGAGATTTTTTTTCCCTCTATTTGGTGTAACCTTTCTTCAGAGATGAAAGAAACACCTTCAGTTTTTAGATGCTTTCGCTTGTTCACTTCTGGCATCTCAGAGAGCAAAAACAGGTCTGATATCAACATTACTTTAAAGATAGAAACGTTTGTGTGAAAAAAAAATGTTGTGTACTTTTTTAGAACCCTTTTTATGAACACATTGCCCCAGTATGCTAGATCAAAAAAGAAATACTTCTGAAATTTACTTTCATGTAAGCTATTAAGGACCAATGTGTAGTGTGACATGAAAAAGAACCTCAATGCTAAACACTCGTGTGACAAAACATTTTATGTTTCTGGTTAAAAAAAAAACCTTAAAGGTGCCCTGCCACACGTATTTCATTACTTTTGTGGTAATGTCTGAAGTTTACCATGGACTCTGTAACATTTTTTTGTGGAAATAATGCCTTGGTTACCTTCTTTCAAGCCATTCTAGTGTGCTATAGAAAGCCTGCAGGAAGACTCAGCTCGATTTGCGACAGTTCTCATGAATATTCAAATGAGCTATGCTATGAATTGCGGCAGAATGGCTTCTTCACAAGCCCGTTGATGTTCAGCCATCCTTGCTGTATAGGAAACTCACTGAGCTACACGAATTCTGGGGGCGTGGTCTCAAGTGGGAGATCTCATGAATAGTAATGAGCTCAGTCACTCTGACGTCACACTGACCAGCTTTTCCAACTGACCTGATTTCTCCCCTTATTTCTTTTAAGTGGCTAGAACTGACCAGGGAGGTAGCAGTTCGTTTTCACATTCACGACACAACACAAACACATATGAACCTAACACATATCAAAATATCCAAGTAAAAACGGTTTTGTGTGGAAGGGCACCTTTAAACAGAGAGATTAGAATAAAATAATAAGATTCAAAAATTTCTTGTGTTTTACTCTATGATAAAGAGAAAGCTGTCATATTTGGCTCTCTGTGGAATTGAGCTGCTTGGTCCCTCAGCACACAGAGCTTAGCAATAATGTGCTCTTTTCATGATTCAACAATTTTCCACTTGGAGCATCTCATTTAACAGAAATGAGTTTTATATCACTATTAACTTCCACTATGAAAATATAAACATTTGTATGGAAAAATTAGTTTTTTTGTTTTTTAGAAACTTTTCAATGAATATATTGCACCTAGTAGGCTAGGTTAAAGCAGAAACACTTATAAAATCTACAAATTCTTAACGCAATTTCATTAGCTGTGGAGTGTGACGTGACAAAGAATTTCTGTGCTGATTTTGGACACCCCATTTGTTTTAAAATAAAGTGTTAAAGACAACATGAAAGATATTTTGTAATTAAGGACAGACTTTGGTTCTATCCACGGTTTTATCGACAGACATCTAGACGCTAACCTGCACTGAACCGTGCATGACTCCTTCAACACCACCACCGTCTATACCATTAAAGGTAGTGACAAACCTGCTAGTGTTGCTACTTGCTAATTGCCGTTACTGTGACTGCAGCACAAACCGACTGCTTTACTGTTGGAAGAGAGCTGGGTGTGCGGGAGGTGAAACATAGCTGAGGCAAAAAAAAAAAAAAAAAAACTGAAACTGTTGAGAGTTGGATAAAAGCATTTGCACTTTAGTAAAAGAAAAAAGGACAAAGAAGGATTTTCGCTCTTAAAGCGATTAAATTAGGTGACTCATGTATGATACAACCAGTGATATGAGCAGACAAGGTAAAAAAAAAAAAAAGGTTGAGTTCAGGTTCACTTTCATGCTGGCAAGCTAATGCTCCATTCATTGTGGTTACAAAAAGAAACAGCTGCACATTTACACGTCAGAACGCTAAGCAATCATAATATTAATATATGAGCATAATATATGACCGTAATTCCTTTACAAATGTGGAAATGTATTTCCACAACTAAACACCACTACTCTGAAATTTATTGAATTGTCTACATTACATACATTATGTGAATTAACCAAGTGCGCTACGCTGAAGTGAACCTACAAACAACATAATGTTACAACACAAGTGTAACATTAGCTGGATAGATAGCCAAATCCTGTTGTGGAGTCAGTAGCATGCTAGTTTCTTTAACTAGCTTGCTAGCTAGCTAGCTCATGTTTGTATATACTGTATAAGTTTCTAGTTACATACCTGTAGATAGATGATCTAGCAAAGATGCCCCTTACACATTATCCTGGGGCTGTATATACAATATGTATATACTTATTCATACATGTGAATTGTGACATGAGTGATTACTGATATTTCCTTCCTATATTTCCTCCTACACATCTGCAGCACCTAGATTTTAACCACAACAGGCAACAGTTAGGAAACATCATGACATTTTACATTTCATGTAGTTTTCAGGCTGTAAAACGTTCAATAATTTGTTCGTTCGGCCAGAATACTTTGCATATAATTAACACAGTTGCGCTTTTAATACTTTACCAGAGTTAACAATTAATCCTGGCAATTCATAAACAGTTTCACATATTTGTGCCATGGACAATTATGACTGGATGATACAATACGATAAAATTGTCTTGTTGCTAAGCAACTAGCAGTAACATTCTAACGTTCGGTTTCATAACCCTGGATAAGAAGCTGGGCTCACCAAGCCTCCAAATTACCGGTGTGAAAACAACCAAATTACCCGTTCATCTACTCGGGATTTAAAAAAAGGGCTTAGTACGACGACACCTGTGGGTAACTGCAGTGTGAACAGCCTTGCTTTTTCCTTTGATTTATTTTAAAACTGAAGATGGCTGATAAATTAAGTTGGACATGCTCATCTGTCTCCACTATCTCAGACTTTGCTGTTGCTGACTCAGCAATTGGCGTGTTGAAGCGTAGACTTTCATCTGAAAACCGCTTCTTTTTGACTGGATCTCGACGTTGAATTATTTAGAATGCTCGCATACTTTAATGTCTTTAACTGGCTTACAGTCTTCTGGGGTTAAATATATTATGTTTTACTCTAACACTGATCAAAAATAAATGTTGCAAGTAATTTATTTAAAAAGAAACTTAAGCAAAAGTGCTGTTATTTAATTCTATTTAGAAAAGTACCGTTCCAAGTTTTTCACACTTGAACTAGTTCTCCAGGGTGATTGTAAATTCTGGGTAAAGGGAATCCTGGGATTCCGTGTTTAACATTTCACACTGTACATTCATAATCCCTTGTTTAACTTTCTCCTTATGTGCATATACAGTACAAGCAACCGTGACTGGATAAATTCATTGGGCGACTGCTGTGAATAACGGTCGGCCATTTCTAAGTATGTTGTGTACAGTAGTTGACCAAGTGTTTGTTCGCTGATATCTGACTTCTGCAAATTTTCCAGTGTGCGTTTTCTCCTCGCTACAGTGCACGCATCCATGATGCTCACTGATTTACCGCCAGTTGATTTGGTGTTGCTCTGTCATGGTTTTTATGTCATGAGTCACACGCTGCTCAGTTTCTGATCGGGTGTCTGTTGCTAAGCATCAAGCCTCCACAATACACCACAGTGTGGGGTTAACGCTGCAAATAAAAAAACGCTTCTAAATTACAAGTTTGGAACCTTCCTAACCTACCCAGGGTTATAAGTGTCATTTGGAGTGACAACAGCCCGGGGTTAAGTGCAGTATGAAAAGCCTTTAACAAAGGTAGAGTTCATCTAGTTTGTTCTGCCCTTTCCTATGCATTTCACTAAATTCGAATAGCTTGTTAAATTGAAATTATCATTACGAACTTGCCTGGGATTGCTGTGTCTATGTTTGTATTGGAAAAAACATCAAAATGAAAAGACTTCATTCAGCCTCCTCTGCCTTCTGAATGTCTTACCATCTCAATCAGAGATAAACAGCAATTTACAGACACCAGAATGGAATAATCATCACATTAGCAACCATATTGCCTCTCTTGTCTTGTATAGATTTGTATCAGCTTAATGGAGCATGGCAAAGCTTAATCTAATCATTTAGTGTTTGCAAATGAAAATTGAATGGAAATTGAATTGGGCCGTCATTAATCCTCACTTCAATTCTTAATTATGATACCGATTCAGCAAGCTCGGCTATTTGATGGAGACGTTGCTATGCCACAGTATCTGTTTTGGATGTCGATTGCTTTCCAGGCAAATCTTTCATCTCATTCGTTCCTGTTATAGATATTCAGAGGATGTTAATACGTTGGAGGACACAGTGAAAGCCCTGAATGTCAGTTTTCCCTCTTTAAAGTATGAATATTCAAATCCATCCAGCAGGGACAAATGGTTGGGGGGAAACTGTCTCTCTGAGCAGTTCATTTGTCAGATCGTACGGCAGCATTTGAAGTGGTCATCTGTCAGCCTGTGGACTGTGAAACACACACACACACACGTATACGCACATACAAACACACAGACGCGGCACACCACCAGCACAACTCGCACGACTCTGCCGGCCCTTGTACGCCACGCACAATCTGTCAGGTCCCTTCTCACGTCGAATCACTTGTCCTGTTTACTGAATAGTTTCAAAGTCATTCAGATTCATTTCCTTCTCATAATTATACTGCAAATCAGGAATTATTTCATATCAAAACTCCCCCAACAAAAGACTGTAAAAAGCAGGAGCACGAGGATGAGCCGAGAGTGAAGAAGTGTCTTTTCTCTTCCATGGCCACGAGGGCCAATAATGAAACCACTAAAGTGTAACATATATATTCAGTCTTGCCTTGTGCTTTTGCCTGCATAAGCCACTGATTCCTTTGTGGTTGGCGGTCACTGCTGACTGAGTGTCCACCGTGTCCCCCAGGCTGTTCTCTATGACCATGTTCACAGAAAGAATAAGAGTCCTCTAGGGTGTATTTGTGTGTGTGTGTGTGGGTGTGTGTGTGTGTGTGTGTGTGTGAGGGCTGAGCTGATGACCCAACAGACCCAGAGGCAGGGAAACTGAAGGAAAAGAAGGATGTGCCATGCTGACATCTGTCCTACCCAGCAACCCCTTCTCTCTGAAGTACCTCGAGAGGAGGAGAAGTGCACATTCAGAATGGTTAACCCTTTTGTTTCTGGCCAGAAACAAAGATAATTTAAACTGCCTGCTAATAACAATACAATAATATGTCATTATTCCTACACGAATCTGTATTAGCTCAATTCTTTCACTGACTGACACTAAATAATAGTTTTGTTATTATGTATGTGTTACTTTATACATACAGTAGATGATGTCATTCTGTCAACAGAAGCGGACAAGCCAGTAGCCAGAGTCGGTAACCAGTGAAAGAAAATGAATCCTAATCTCTACTGACTTTTAAAATAAATGTTTTTATTTATTTATTTTTTATTTATTATTAACTCTTTTTTTCCAGAGACCAAATAATTGGATTTTTATGCAGCTGATGTTCAACATTGAATATCTTTGTCATGTCGCACTCCACAGTGGTGCTTAATGACACTCAGACCTTTAAGAACTCGTATTTTTCTGTTATTCTTATTTAACACAAATGTTTTTTTTCTTCAAAGAACATGATGACATGAAACCCTTTTCTTCTCATTGCCCCAAGGGCACTTCAACCACTAAAATTCTGTGTAAGGTTATCTCAAGTGATATAAAAAAAACATATTTCACTGTAAGCCACTGTATGTCTAATTTTATATCAGACTTGCAGCGATAAAATAATCAATTTGTTTACTCTGATTGACAGTGTCTGATTTGTCCATTTACATTCTGCTGGTGGAATAAATCACTAGTGTACTGGTAAAAAAAGTTAAATGACTAATAACAAATGTTCATGAAGGAAAAAGTTTTCAAAATCAAGAGCAAAAACCTCTGAAAACTGCGTTGGGCCACGAAACAAAACAAAAATCAAAACAAACCTGTAGCCAATGAGCAGAAAGGGGCGTGTCTTTCACAGATTGGAGTTTCCCGAGTAAATAACTCCTGAGCTAAAAGCTGCTACTACACAAATAACACCTCTTTTCTATCGTAGTAATGTAGAGAAGCAGCTACAACCGTGTTTTGTGTAGTAACAGCGTTTACCTCAGGAGTTATTGACTCGGGAAACTCCAATCTGTGAATATGCGCCAACTTCCTGCTCCTTCAGTTCTCTCCAGCGCTTGGAAAGCTGATCCTATATTAACACGGTCCTACTTCTTCTTCTATCGTAAGCCTTTCTTCGCTTTCTTTCTTTGTTTTTATCCTCCATGTCAATGTTAAAACCGCTTTCTGCTAATGTCACACATGCGCACTGAACACTCTCTCTGCTGCATATTGACAAGCCCCGCCCCTTTCTGCTCATTGGCTACACGTTTGTTTTGATTTTTGTTTAGCTTGTCGTCCCGACTCAGTATTCTGAAGCATTTCTCAAATATCGGAGACCCTGCCTTTAAAGTGCCATGCGTGAGCCATGAGGTAAGAGCTCCACAGCTCTTAGCTGAAATATTCACGACTTTGTGTTGAGGGTTTAAACATGTGCCATAATATAAACTTTATAAATGGAGTTATAAATGGATTATAATCACACACTCTGATTCCTATTTTTTTCTCTTGGTCTGCATTCATGCAGTTAACTAGCAGACATCACAAATAGGATTCTAGGTTAACAAAACATAGGACTGGACAGCACACTGCAAGCTTTTACTTGCCCAGTACACATTGCAACTATCCCCAAGCATGTTCAGGGGCTTTGTGTGTATTTTATATAAGCATTGGGTATATTGTGAGTCCTGGTGAAGACAATATATTGAGCATTTAAAAAATGTATTTTTCAAAATCTACCAATTGCTAAAGTGAATATCAGTCAGACTGCCATTGCTAGTGGGACAGTGGTTTGGGGAAAGTTGCTTAGTGGTTTGCTTCACAAGCTTCAGGATCTGTGCTAATGCCAATGTGACTGGAGCTTGTTTGAGCTCCCTGTGCTTCGGAGGCAGTGGTGGCTCAAGCAGTTAAGGCGCTGTATTCTGTTTGACCAGAAAAAGAACAAAAAAAGTTGGGTTATGCAAAGAAAGAATTTCACTGTGCTGCAATGAATATGTGACAAAATAAAGGCTTCTATATCTATATCTATCATTTAGGTGTTTGTCCCACCCTGAGCCCCGAGTCACTTGGGAAAGCCTTCAGGTTCTCTGGGACCCTGTGTAGGCCGTTCAGAAATTGGCTGGTTGGATGGATGGATGGATGGATGGATGGACATTCATTACTAATTGGTGAACAGAACACATACAGTAGATTCAGCTGAATCCTAGGACTACCAGCATATTTCACCAGCCATTTCTAACACTAACTGTCTGATTGACAAGCCTAAACTGCACCGTATGCCAATGTGCCTCGTCCCAAAATGCATTCTACTCATATCATGCCCATACACACACCCTCTCTGTCACTCTCTTACCTACTCTCTGCCCAACCGCCTTGCTGAATTAAATATAACTTGCACAAGACCCATGAACAAGCAAGGACAAGGACAAGCTGTTCTGAAACATGCCGCATCTTTCAGGAGACAAGAGTCATGAGTAATTCATGAGCTCTGCTTAAGGTAGAGAGAAGAACAGAGGAAAAGTGTCACTGTTTACCTCCAGCTGGCCCGTAAGGTCTGCAGCAATACCACACGCCTAGTTAAATGGAAGAGCGAAACACACTCGACCCTGTCCCTGCTCCTGTCTCAAGGCTCCGTGCCAGGCAGATAGGACCCTGCCCCCAAGTCTCCACTCCCTTGTCTTCTGCTATATATGAGCCAAAGAGGAGAAAGCGGAAGGAAACGAACCGGTAGTATTATTTTTAGCCGTCCAAGATACGGCAGCAACATGAGCATAGAGCTTTGTCTTAGAGTCCGGAAAGGTCACATGACTGACAGGATATTTGCATTTAAACAATTATGTATCGTACTGACATGAGCTCCAGTCGATACTGAGCTACATGAGTAGCTCAACAGCCAAGAACCCACAAGCCCACGAGCATTTATGTGCATCACTTCACTCAATAAGTTTCAATTATTCAACAGTATTATTATTCTCAGTATTCAAGACTACATTCTTTAACACTGATTTTAATATAAGTCAGTACGAACACCCTGAATGCCATGTACAGTACCCATCAGCCTGTACCTCACCGGCCACTTTATTAGAAACACCTCTCGTTCATGTAGCACCAGCACAGTGCAAGAAATCATGAAATCAAACATTAGAATTCTCCTCGGATTTTCACCCACAAAAGTCTCTAGAGTTTACACAGACTGTTGGGAAAAGAACCAACAAAAAAAACACTAAATGAATGTCGGTTCTGCAGGTGAAAACACCTTGTTAATAAGAGAGGTCAGAGGAGAATGACTAGACTAGTATAAGCTAACAGGAAGTCTATAGTCTAACTTAAATTACACTCTTTACAACTGTGGTGAGTAGAAAAGCATCTCAGAATAAACAACACATGGAACCATGAGGTGAGTGAGCTACGACAGTAAAATACTACATCAAGAACAAGTATCTGAGGCTATCATGAGCACAGACTCGGTGAAACTAGACAGCTAAAGACTAAAGATCTGATGATTTTTTTTTTTCCTGATAGAACTGTCCAGTATGGGTGAGTTTGTGTCCATGATCTCCTCAGACTCATGTTCAGGTGTGAAACCCAGTTTGATCTTCTTCTGTTGTAGACCAAACACCTCAGTGCTCACCACAGCTATAAAGACTGATTATCTATCCTTCAAGTAAGCTTAAACCACTCTGGTCTCTCTTATCAAAAAGGCATTTCAGCCTGCAGCCCCTTCACATGGATGTCTGTTGGTTTTTGTACCATTCTGTTTAAACTCTAGAGACTGTTGCGTGCGTGAAAATTCCAGGAGATCAGCAGTTCCTGCAGTACTCAAACCAGCACATCTACGATGTTCACGTGAACCATATTGCAAAAATATTTTAGAACTATATATTTTTTTATATACACCAAGATCATTTTTGAAGCTTTGAATCATACAGTTCTATCTGACATTTTGGGCACAAATCTGTAAATGTTACAAACATGACACTGTAGCTTTAGAGACATTGTACACCATTGAATTGACATCTTTTCAAATGTAAATGTTTATTACATTACATTTATTTAGGTCATATCACCCAGGGCTACTGGATTGACAATTATATGCACAGTGTGTGACGTCGCTGTGAACCACAACCACAAAGCTGTCAAAGTAAATGCAGGTTAAACAAGAAGGAGATCATAATCATAATAATGTCTGATTTTGGCCATTTAAATAAGATATAATAATATTAATATCTGTGTGTGTGTGTGTGTGTGAGAGAGAGAGAGAGAGAGAGAGAGAGAGAGAGAGAGAGAGAGAGAGAAAGACAGAGAGAGAAAGAGAGAGAGAGAGAGAGAGAGAGAGAGAGAAATACAGAGAGAGAGAGAGAGAGAGAGAGAGAGAGAGAGAGAGAGAGAGAGAGAGAGAGAGAGAGAGAGAGAGAGAGAGAGAGAGAGAGAGAGAAAGACAGAGAGAGAAAGAGAGAGAGAGAGAGAGAGAGAGAGAGAGAGAGAGAGAGAGAGAGAGAGAGAGAGAGAGAGAGAGAGAGAGAGAGAGAGAGAGAGAGAGAGAAATACAGAGAGAGAGAGAGAGAGAGAGAGAGAGAGAGAGAGAGAGAGAGAGAGAGAGAGAGAGAATGAATATGCATAACCAGTAAAAACTACAAGACTACACATACCCAGTAAATATAATAATGGCTGATTTCCAATTTTTATTTTTTTCAAAATAAAGTAAATTTATATTTATTTATTTCTCAAATGTCATATAAAACGTGTGTCATTTTCTCTTTATCTTGAGTTCACCGTTTGCCAGATCTACATGGCAAAAGTCAAACCCACAAGAACTTCTGCAAGTCTGCTCTGTGATAAAACTAATTATATTCATTTTGGATAAGCAGGTTTCCAATGTAAACCCAAATGTTTATTTTGCTCAAGATTGTGTTGTTTTGTGTCTCTCAGAGACCACAATGTCATAGCTTAATTTAAGTCTTATTTACTGTAAGTGAAGTATAATGTCACATCATCACAGGTCACATGCACACATTTTCCTAAGTCTGTCAGGAACCAGTTAGTATCCTGATTGACCTGTTTTTGACCCTGCTTTCTGCCTGAAGTCTGTTGGGTTGTTCGCTATTCCCCTTGCTCCTAATTTTTGATCGGTTTCTATTTTTTTAACTGTTTCTGTTTTTTCTGACAGTCAAAATAAACAACCTGGATTTATGTCCAAACAATAAATGTCAGTGTTTGTGCCATGGCCAGTTCCAGCCAATTATATTAAAGTGGGCTGGTACAAATACTAGGTGGGCAATCAGTGGAAGTGCCCCAACACCTAATCCAGTTCTCCCCATAACCAATATTTACAAAATTCTACAGAGCCCTAAATCGTTCACACAAACAACTTACACTACACTGAGGATGTTCTGATATAAAAGCGTTTTTTTTTTAAGCTGTATTTTTCCCAGCAGCATACAGTCGATGGATTCCACTGTTGCTTTTGCACATGACTGCAGCTGGATGCATGTTTCTGTAACCTCCCCCAGTTACGTGCCGCTTTCCAGTTGTTAAAACCACGTGAAGTAAAAATAAAGTCACTCAACTGAACTCAACTCAAGCGTTATTCTTCCACATACACAGTATACAAAAGAATGAACTGGCGTTACTACGGACCAAGGTGCATGGGTAGTGATGTAAGAATTTAAACGGTGAACAATAAACAGTAAATACGGCATCCTAATCGTCAGTAGTGACATGTGCCTGACATGGGAAACAGAAACATGCATCACGTAGAACCGAATACTGTGACCTCTGGTCACGTTCAATACCTGGAATAATGAAATGAGCGGAATATATTACCGAAAGCACACTTTGGGTAATTAGCTAATATTGGCTGGGATGTCTCGTTATTCAAATTAATAACAGCCGGGAACTGGGGCTAAAATAGCCAAGAGATGGGTCTGCTTTGGGGCACTTGCTGAGGACTGGGGAGGATCAGTTATGTACGATACATCGCACAATACATCAGGTCGTAACGATAGACGAATAAATGTAATGAAATTTAATGTCGGTCTAATTATGAACATTCTTTAGCTGCTAAAAAAATGTAACTTTGATTGGGTAGACAAGACCCAAATTTGGGTGGACTATGCCTACCCCTGCCCACTGCAAACCCTCTTATTGTTTATTAATCTCTATTTGCACAATGCTATGACAATCTGTACTCTGGTCTGCGCTATATTTTATGTAACTGTCCTGTATTGTATTGTACAGTATTGTCTGTCTTGCACTGTTTGCACTAGGTTGCACAACAGGGGCGGTTCTAGGCCTTTTTTAGGGTGGTTTCAGCCCCCCTGTCTGTGATCTCAGCCACCCTACAACCAAAAGTATAAGTTTTACTTTCATAAATAAATAATAAAAATTACGTTCAAATGCAGGACATGTCGATGGGAAAGAAAATGATTTATCAGTTTGATCCAAGAGCGAGTTTTTTTACTTTGCTTTTACGCGCGTGCGTTGTAGTCTTTCAAAAGTGCATCATCAGCTGTCTGCTTTATATGAACGGAGAAGCACAGAGTCAGTCAGAGCTGGAGGCGTTTATCTATAACGTTAATCGACAGAAAGCCGCAAAGATGGCAACCAAAAACAGTGAAATTTCACTATTCTTATTACCAGAGTTGTAGCACAAACAAAATATTAATGCAAACAATCCATTTAACACTAAATAAAAAGAACATTTATTGATTTGGTCTTTGTCTTGTGAATATTTTTTATTAATGTCTGTATTCATTGGACACACTGTTTGTAGAGAATGCACACATACATGAACTGATCTGATTCAACACTGTCATCATTACATCATGCATAAAATTTTGGTGTCCACTTTTGCCATTTTAAATAATACCATAACTTTTGGCTTACTATGTAGTCATATAATATATAATATAAAACTCTTCTTGTTTTAAATTCTCACTGAGGGCTAAAAACCCCCTACAGATGAAACCCTAGAACCGCCCTTGTTGCGCACTATGCACTTTAATTTTTTTAATCCTTAGTTCTGTCTTGTTTTTGTTTTATGTAGCTCTGTGTTGTTTTATGTAGCTCCATGGTCCTGGAGTAACGTTATTTCATTTCTCAGCTATACTGTATATGGTTGAAATGACAATAAAAGCTTCTTGGCTTGTCTTGACTTGACTTGCTGCAGCCAGCCCATGTGCCCTGACCAGATTCATTCAAGCGTCTGAGAACCTGCTCAGATTAAATACATTTTGCATTATTGAAAGCCAATACAACTGATTGGTAGCCAAGAGGTAACACAATCTGAATCTCTGTTACATGAGCAAAAAGAATAAAAGGCCACTTCTGTTGCAGAGCCTCACTCTCCTTTCAAAAGGCCAGGGCTGCTTTCTTCTCGGCCTCCTGTAGGGCTCATGAAGGGACGCTAAATGGCAAGCCTGTTGGGCAGTGCATTATTAATGTGCCACTGCCAAATTCTGCTGAGAATCTCCTTCAACATTTGGTCCTTTTATTTACATTTAAAGGGGCCTGAAAGAAATATCAAAATACACTCAGACTGCAGATTCCAAAAGAGATTTTTTTCAACCGTTATAATTTATTGTGCATTATCGACAGCAACAAAAATATTCTAAACATTTACACAAGCGGTTTTCTGGATATTAGGCAGATCTGCATGCATCATAGATACCTGTTTGACAAATAATAGTTGTGAGAAGGCGAGCAGACTGAATAAGTGATACGACTGTAGGCTCAGAATGGGTCAGCGCTCTGTCGTTGAGTACTTCAGCAGACAAAGAACTGCATAAATAAATCCACTCCAGAGGTGAGTTAAAATAACATACCTGTTTTGTCCACCCACAAGTCTTAGCTAATGAACGCCTGGCTTGCTGGAAGAGACCACGTGATTCATCGCTGCATTGTCTGTGTTTACAAACACTCGGCCAGACTCCGTTCAGTAAGAGGCTGATATGTGTGTCCAAAAACCGATTAACACACAAAAGAATGTTGGGAATGTAGATGGCACGGTATAAAAAGATGCCGAGCATCACCTCTGCTGATGAAGTATGATGATGTGCCAAGTCCAAACAAAATGATCTTAGTGAGCTGATCATTTATTCACTTTAACCCAACACAATTTGAGCATATTCCTGAGCAGTGCAGGTTTTAGAAGCTGGGGTTTAATTCCTGCCGGTGTCTGTGTGAATGGAGCTTGTATGTTCTCCCTGTTCTTTTGGTTGCAGCAGTGGCGCAAGTGGTTAAGGCTCTGGGTCGGAGGCTCAAAAGCTGACTGTTGGGCCCTTGAGCGAGGCCCTTACACTTCACTGTTCCAGGAGTGCTGTATCACAGCTGACCCTGTTCTCTGACCCCAACCTCCAAAATTGGGACATGCAAAGAAAGAATGTTCTGTAATGTATATGTGACAAGATAAAGGCTTCTCAAGGCATCTCTTTTAAAGGCAGTTTGTCTGTCTCGCTGACAGGCATGGGATTTAAATTCACCACCATCCAGGCATTCGTGCAGAACCGTACAGTAACTGCTGATTCACTACAACCCCAATAAAGAGTCTCAGAAGACATGAACAAACCGGGTGAGGTAAAAGGTGATTGAAAACAAGAACACGTTTTTAATAAGGCCAACTTCCTAATCTAATCTATTCTGTGCCAAATCAAACTGCTTGAATGATTTCTAAATGCACAAACACATCGCTCTAAATGGAAAAGACAATAAATCCAGTGGATTCATATACGGCACTTTGTGAAGGTGCTGGATGAGGAAAATTAACGCAGCCTTCATAGCGTCATTACTCCGTAATCCCACACTGAATGAGAGGGGAACAGCTGGCTCGGATGCCTTTTAAGCAAGTTTGATTACTTTTTTGTTTGTCCTACTTTATCTTAATCCTAGCCCAGGAAGCACTGCCATTTTTCTCCCCCAGCCACACTCACACACATTCAGTGCTGTAAAACAGATCATTTTCTCCTACACACGACAGACAACAGAAAAGTGTTGCTATTTTGGGAAAGCCTGATGTGTTTTACACATTTCTCTTGGAATGTGGAAATAGTACTGTCAGATTCTTTGAGAGCTCAGCAAGTACATTCTGTCATGTGTGTCACGTGTCCTTTTCAGCCAGAGACCCTTTCATTTTAAAATATGAATTATTTAAATATTTTTTTTCATGAACATAACTAACAACAAACATTAGGCTATTATTTAAATGTGTAAAATAATACAGTATTTTGGTGATTTGTTAGCATAGACATTGGTTATCCTAATGTGTCTGTTGACAGATGGTCCAATTGGACATTAGGGGACATCAGAATTGATCCTGACTACTAGTTCCTCAGAAGCTCTTGGTTGCACAATTCCATTTGAATGCAAACTGTCGTAGAAAGGACATTATTCATATTTACATTATTTACTGTTCAGTGTCACCCAAATGAGGATGAGGTTCCCTTTTGAGTCTGGTTCCCTATCACCCTATCATTTTTTTTGCCAACGTCCCCTCAGGCTTGTTCATTAGGGATAGATGTCCAAGATAATAAATCTAATTTTATTCTCTTTCTATACTTATATAAAGCTGCTTTGAGGCTACATCAACTGTTAAAAGCGTTATACCGAATAAACTGAATTAAATAAACTGAATTAAATTTATTTGAATTAGTTCTACTGGATTAAACCCCTTTCATTCATTTGACCAGTTAGAGATAAATACAGCTGAGGTCAGTAGTTTTAAATATGCCTACACTCCTAAAATTAAAGGGTCTTAATGGTTCTATGAAAAACCTTTAATTTCCATGACAGGTTTCCATTGCAGAAAATGATCTTTGTAGACTATGAGGTGTTTATTAGACTATACAAATGTTATTGATGATACGGAAAAAAAACTGGTGCTTCAAAGGATGATTTACAGAAAGGTTCTTTTGGAGAACCAAAAACGCGTTCTTCTACAGAAAGGGTGTCAAACTCAGGCCCGCGGGCCAAATTTGGTGTAATTATATTTGGCCCGCGAGATCATATCAAATGTGCATTAAAGCTGGCTAGCCGCATGCTCCGCTAATACTGTAAATCCCAGAATGCCTTGCCACTGTATTGACACGTAGTCACGAACAGCAAGCGCCCCTCATTCTCTGTTGACAGTCGTTAACAACCATGTTACAGTCACATCGGGTAAGTTAACTCCACCCTCCACAAAAATGGCCAAACGAAAGATGGACAATAGGAGCTTTCAAGACAGGTGGGAGGCAGATTATCTGTTCACGGATATAAAGGACAGACCTGTTTGTCTTGTGTGCTAACGGAGCTAACGTGTCTGTAACGAAAGAATATAACATAAGAAGACACTATGAAACGAAACAGAGTGTAACAAACTGAGTTTGAATATAATGTTTTCTTTATGCACTTTTTCTACTCCAAGGCATGAACTGTTAATAGTCAAAAAGTTGGATTTTCATTGAATGAAATGATTATTTTTGGTTGTTTTGTTGTTGGTTTAGAAAAAGATCCACTTCAAAAAGGAACTTAAAATGATCCAGTGAGAGGCATCATTTATTTTATTTATTTAAATAAGAAATGAACACCACTGATGTGTCTTTTATTTCAAATGTAATTTCTTATGTGTCTGTAATATCAAGCTCTAGTTGTTCCAAATCCTGTGTTCAAGCAAAACTAAAGTTTGTTTCCATATGAAAAAGGTTGAACATTACATATCAGTTGCAGTTAATTTTTCAATAAATATTCAGTTTGGCCCGTGACTTTATCTCCGTTTTATATTTTGGCGCACTGTGAATTTGAGCTTAACACCCCTGATCTACAGCATCGCTGTGTAATGCTGATTTTGATTCTTTCTGCCACCTGTATTTCTAAGACTCAAAATAATTTTCACATTTACACAATTTATTCATTTTGGTTAATTCATAAAGCCATCCATTTTGTCCACACCAGAGTCTTTTTAAATCTTTTTAACTTTAGACACAGATTTATTTCAGCTATTCAGAATTTCACTTCATCAGAGTTTTTGCCTTACACCAATTTGACTGACTAGAAGTTTCCAGAAACTGCTGTACTGACTAAAAGATGATTACATTTGGTGGGAGTGTTAAGTGGGAGTGTACAGTATACAGTATGTGGATGTATTTTCAGTGAGTAACTCTTTGCCCTTGATACAATGAGAAAATCCAAGCAACTCAGAAAAAAACTGGACCTCCACAAGTCCGGTTCAAATCAAACTCCAGGACCAATTTCTAAACATTTCAAACCACAAACCACACACAGACACAGTTCAGGGTAGAGGCACAAATAAATTCCCAGGGATGGAAAAAAATGAAACGTTTTAAGCCTCAGGACAACGCCGAAGGAACTGATGAAACAGCAAGTATAGAGGAATAGAAAGCATGGAGATGGTAGAATTATGCTGTGGGGGTGTTTGGTTAAAACAAGAGACTTTGATTATGTAGATAATTAAGAAGGATTAGCTAGAAATGATGAAGCAACATTTCGAGGAATAAGAAGTTAAAGCCTGTTAAGTTCACATCTTCGAAAAAATCATACCCAATTCTCCAAAGGTGGAACAAAATAGCTTTCAGCTTAAAGCATCGGAATGGCCATCATAAAGCCCTGACGTAAACCTTATAAAAGATTTAATGACTGAACTAAAAAAATCCCACCAAAGTATTGTAAGAAGCTTGGGTTTAAAGTTTAAGTGATTAAAATACAATGCCACAAAAAGATTAAGAAAGTATAGGTACATTTTGAAAGGTGGGAAATCTGATATGTAACTAAAAGTTAAAATAAAACCTTTAGCTAATATTTTGAGCTATTTTGATAAGTTACGCAATTTAACCGTTTTGATAAATCTTTTAGCTAAAGTTTTGAATTAATATCTTATGGAAATTGATTATTTACTAATTTTATGTATGTTAAAATGAATGTGTGCTAAAAGTGAAACGTGTGAAATGGGTTGTGAGAAACTGTGTTGGAATGTCTTCATAATGGAGGGATATGATTTCCATCATGGTAACAAAACAGTATCTCAGTTTTGCTTCACACAGTCCTGTGATTCTTACAGGTAGAAAAAAATTTGCTCAAACCATATTGCTTTTTAATCCTACAGCATTTTGTTATAATATTATGATGTTAAGTTTTTTTATGTAAAAACTACAAAGATGATTTGCTTCCATAAAGGTTAGCTTTACTCCTGGGGATCATTCTGGCTTTAAAAAAAAAAACCCTAAAAAAAAACCCCACACAAACAAATTTTGCACTCCCTTGAATAACAAATATCATAACATAAAAAAATTATAGGCATGGCAGGGAATGGCAGCACTGCATTATTCTCCTAATCCACAAAAGGTTTAGAAACTGATTTATCACTCCAAATGTGGCTCGCTTATCAACACGTAATGCCTAATGCGTCCGTGGACGGCTGCGTATTCTCCCCCGCCGTGTAATCTACGCTGCAGGAGCCGCAGCTCTAGCAGATGTAAACAAATTTCAAAAGAGGTGCATGGGAGGAAGAGAGGTCGAAATCGCCAGCCCACATCCTCGCCTTCCTCCACCTGTTGTCCTCCGCTCATAGATCACCCAGCCAGAACGTAGGCAGCAGGCCAGCGCTAATTAGCATATGAATCACAGCTAACGGGGAGCAGACTGGCAACAGTGTATGATCCCACTGCTATGACCTCACTCTCGTGATTTCATCACCCACAAGGACAAGCACTTGATCCCTAAGTGCAGTACAGGTCTTACTAATACAGCAGAGAGCCCATTAAGTAGCAGATATGTATACTGAATGTGGCACAACGGTGAAATATGACCTAGCCTGCTCTTTAGATTGCCTCCCTATATCGAATATAAATAATTTACCAACTGCAGTATGTATATAATGATTTCTTTTTTGCAGCCTTGTCTCATAGATAAATGAATTCATTGCGACAGTTAAGGTTTTTACACACGAGTAAACCTGCTCTTTCAAGGTGAAATGATTCTTCCTCTGATTGCGGTTCTTACCTCAGCTACAGTAATCCTCTTAATCCATTTCGCTAATGGTTCCACTGTCAGCGCTTACATCATCATTTAGAAACCAAACTGGATCGAGGCATGTTTTGGAAAACAATAAAATGCGTGCATACCTTAGACGTGGTTGCACATGCAGATTTAACCCTTTTTACCAGTATGTCGGCAAAATGGAAATCGACTTATGGGACATTTTCTATCAGTATAAAAAAAAACGAATTATTTTATCGCCGCAAGTCTGAAATTAAAATTCATTCATTCATTCATCTTCTACCGCTTATCCGAATGAAATTAAAATTAGTCAGGATATTGTTGGTTTTCATTGTGATATGTTTTTTTTTACCTTTGTTGAGATAAACTCACACAGAATTTTACTAAATAATACAAATTTCGAATTCAATTTATTTGTATAGCGCTTTTAACAACTCCCATTGTCTCGAAGCAGCTTTACAGAAGTATGGAAACAGAAGAGAGAGAGAAAAAAGAAATAAATATATAATTATATTTATTATATTTATTTTTATATATAAAAATAAGGATCAAAATAAATAAATGAATATATACAATTAACGTTTAAAATTAATTAAAAAATATTCACTTAAAATGTAATATTTTAAATATAAATAGTGATATATATCTATACCTAATGAGCAAGCCGGAGGTGACGTCGGCAAGGAAAAACTCCCTGAGATGATATGAGGAAGAAACCTTGAGAAGAACCAAGCTCAGAAGGAACCCCTCCTCATTTGGGTGACACTCCACAGTAAATAGTGTAAATGTAAATAATGTCCTTTCTACAACAGTTTATAATAGTGCACCCGAGAGCTCCTGAGGAACTGATGGCTCATCACAAACTCTGAGTTCAGCACAGACCTGATTGCTGATCAAGACCAGACCATACAGCTGACTGACACAACATTGGTTCAAAGAAGACATGACAGTCTCTGGGTGAGCAGCTTTAACATAAGCTTCAACTTTTCTTATCAGCAAGCGCTTGGGGTATCTCAGCAAGCAGAAACGGGATGTGGTAGCCTAGTGATTAATGCATTTGACTACCAATCAGAAAGTTATGAGTTCAAATGCCAGGTCCGCCACGCTGCCACTGCCGGGCCCCTGAGCAAGGCCCATAGCCCTCAATTGCTCAGTTGTATTAAAAAATAATAATAAAATGTTAGTTGCTTTGGATAATGATGTCTGCCAAAATACAAACGGGTTTGATATCAGCATTTACTTTGAAACTAGAAAGCAGTGTTTTCTATAAAGATTTTGCCCCTAGTAGGCTAGGTAAAAACACAAATACTTACAAAACAATACAACGTGTTAAAGCCCTGTGTTCATAGGAGTCATTCACCTCCACTGTGGATTGAGACATGACAAAGAGATTCTGTGCTGAATACCAGCACCCCAAAAACAGATGCAAATTCCTTCCATATTCCTATTTCATTGAGACACCATTTCCAGCATTTGGAAAATGATCTCATCCACAGCCAGGAACAAAAGTTCTCGGTTCTGCAAAAGTTCTACTTGGAAAATAGGTTTTGATCCTAGAACAAATCCGAGGTTTAAGATGCTGATGTTAAATCGCTGCTACTAACAGAAGTAGTTGCTGATAAATAAGTAAATACTTAAGCAATAGTACATAAGGGATCCTTAGCATAAATACATAATTATCATTGATGCAATCTGATGATGAGGTCATTCAGCTACAAGCTGTTAGTGACTAAAGCTGAGAATTAGATCCAGCCAAGGGAATGGGCCGATATTAAACTGCTGTTTAGTGTTGTTAATGAAGCAACTCTAATCCGTTACGCTTCTTTACAAATCAATACACTTACTGTGACTCGGATGTTTCTGCGGCATGCTATCGGGATATCAGCTGTGTGGCTATTACAAGGAGCAAATATTTCTTCTTCTACTTCAATAAGAAAAGAGGAAAACCTTGAATGCGTGTGACATGCCAGTATCTGAATAATAAAGCCTACTGAGATCATATACAGCACTAAATCACATATACTTCAGTCTTGAATCAATTTAATGTATTACATAAAATGTTAGGGGCTTTTTACACCTGGTCACTTCATGCATTTAGACCAGGTCTAAATGCCCTCCGAAACGTTTTCGAGACGGATATAAATCCGATGGTTCAAGCCACTTCAGGAGGTGGTCTGGGACGCATTTCAGATGAAACTGGACAGGTGTAAATGCATGTGGTTGTTCAAGCCACATACGTCAGCGCTATACTCCTCCCAAACTTGTATTTGTTCTTTTTGCTTGCATTCTGAAAACCGCGTACACCAAAGCGTGTTCCGTTTCAATTACCCCGGAAATGAGGTCAAATATATTAGCATTTTGGGCGGAAGTAGAAAGATCGAATCAGGGGCATAGCCATCATTTAAAAAGTGGGGGGGACGAAATGTCTAGTGTTATGGTTTTTTTTTTTTTCAGTTAACCCTTGTGTAAATGACAGGTTTTATTTTTAATCATGATTTTTTTTAATCATGCTTTATATGCGTTATAACGTTTGTCAAAGCAGCTATTTTTCCTTATAATCCTTTAAATTAAAACTTGCTAATTATTCAACAAGAGCAACAGGCAGAGTTACTAAACATTGTGCAACACAATTCGGATACCACATGCCAACTTGCACTGCTTGACATTTTTATAAAAAAAGGAGTGAAGCGTTTTTTGCCGCTTTGAGCTCATCGTAACCGAACGCTGGACCGCGGGTGCGACTCGAGCTACAGTACTGGGGGCGCGTGATGATGACGTGACAAGTGAGTGACTGATTGCCGTGAACGTCATGTATAGACTATCTTAAACTTTCTTGTCTCTTTGAATTTTAAATCACTCTGCATTTCTATACTGTACATTGCTCCATTAAAACCTCAACATGTGGTGAACACAACTCTCCACTAAAAAAGTGAGGGGGACGAATTTACTTTTTATAAAAAGCGTCCCCCGCATAATCTACACCCCTGGATCGGATTGATATCTGATTCGCCAAGACGCATGTATGTGGCCTAATATATAGTAAATGGAACAGTTTAACAAATCAGATAGCTAACGGATCAGAGAAAACACATGAAGTGACCAGGTGTAAAAAAAGCCATACAGTATATTACAACAGGATCTAATAGATTAAAACCCTGATTTTCCTAAGATTCCCAGTAAAAACTAAACCGTATATTTGATCGGATAAATTGTGTACATCGTATATAATGCATGTTATAATGTCACATGCAAAACAATATTTAAATACGTTTTTTTGTTTGTTTTCTTTTACTAAATATTCGTTGTCCCTACTACACTGGAACTTATCCATGATTTCCATGAACCACATTATCCATGCACACCCAATCGCTGTATAGTCGACAGGTGGATTCATCACTCACCACATTCTGCCAATGGGCCTCATTTATCAAGAAGGATATGAACAGATTCATGCACAAATCATTTGTATGGGTTTTTAAGGAATTTGGTATCCCATAAATTTGGAAAATGATTCTAGGTTTGCTCCTGGGTGTGTGTAAATTTATGCGTATGAAGTCTAGCTAATGTAAACCTTAGTACGATCGTCATAAAATTATATAATTGGAATGGATTACTGCACTTTTATTTGGATATACTGTTTACTTCAAATTGTTTATTTTTATTAGATTTACAGCATTTAGCAGACACCTTAATCCTGGGGGACTTATAGAAGTGCTTTGGAGTCTCTGTCAAAAACACATCCTCATGCTTGTTCTCTAGGTCAGGGACTAAGAACATCGACGCAATTCTGTGAAAACTGTTTAAAACGTTTATATAATTAATGAAAATATATAAATCAAAAAATAAGCAAACGACAAATCAAAGGAATCATTCAACTATGACAATATAAATGTTACTGCATAACATATAACGGATGATGAGCAGGTTCTTGCATCTGGTGCCATCTCTTCCCAGGTAATCTCCACACACACACACACACACACACACACACACAAAACCATATAGTATACAAAGAAAATGTGATTCATCAGACCAGGCCACCTTCTTCCACTGCTCCATGAGTGAGTTCTGATGCACCCATTGTAGGTTTTCAGTGCTGGATGGATGTCAGCATGACTAATACGTGACTACAAAGCAATCAGTGATGCATTGTGTGTCCTGACACCTTTCTATCATAGCCAGCATAAACTTTTAAGCAGTTTATGCTACAGTAGCTCTTCTGTCGGATAGATCATCTTTGCTCCCTGTACAAATCAATAAGGTTTGGGTGTCCGTGACCCTGTCGCTGGTTCCTTGGAGCACTTTTGGTAGTTACTAACCGCTGCATCCCACCTCTAAAGACCTGCTGTTTTGGCAATACTCTGACTCAATTGGCTAGCCATCACAATTTGGCTCTTGAAAATGTCCCTTGGATCCTAACGACTGACCATTTTTCTTGCTTCCAACACATCACCAACAAGACCTGACTGTTCACTTGCTGCTTAATATATCTCAGCCCTTGATCAATGTTATTCAGGTCACCTGTCAGTTGTTTTATTCTTATGGCTGCTCAATGTATATATTAATTATTTTTACTGGTATAGTAGTGAGTCAAAATTATTTCCACTTCTGTTTTACAAACCATGAGATGAGCAAGCGTTTTGTGCTCACAGTTGTCTGTGTATTTGAAATGTTATGCAGTTTTTTGGTCATCAGTGCATGCAAGTCACCTGCGTTGGGCACGAGCTTGGTGATCAACCACTCTCACTCACTCATTTTCTACCGCTTATCCGAACTACCTCGGGTCACGGGGAGCCTGTGCCTATCTCAGGCGTCATCGGGTATCAAGGCAGGATACACCCTGGACGGAGTGCCAACCCATCGCAGGGCACACACACACGCACACACACACTACGGACAATTTTTCCAGAGATGCTAATCAACCATGCATGTCTTTGGATCGGGGGAGGAAACCGGAGTACCCGGAGGAAACCCCCGAGGCACGGGGAGAACATGCAAACTCCACACACACAAGGCGAAGGCGGGAATCGAACCCCCAACCCTAGAGGTGTGATGCGAACGTGCTAACCACTAAGCCACCGAGCCCCCCGGTAAGCAACCAGTCATCATCAATTTCTTTTTTGTTGTTGCTGTTTTGTATTTGTTTTTTTTTTTAATTTGGTTTTATTTAGGCAAACATTTACATACAATTTTTACCAAAGGACACATAAATGAGCCTTTCAAAGGGTCCGCCTTCCAAAGTAAAGTCTTTTCCAGTAACCTCATCACCTATCACCCTGGCTTCAAACTCTTGATTGGTGAAAGAAACTAGTTTGGTCACAGACGACAATTCATGCATCACTTACCTATCATTTACTCGCCTCATATAAATCCGGACATAAAGCAATCACCCAAAAAATCGATCATTTTCAGTAAAGGTGAAGACTATGCTCTAGCTCTTCATCGCCATAATGATTGTGTAGCAGATTTATATAGATCCTGGGTTTAATCTTTATTATCTGCAGAACCACTTCAGCAGGGTTATATTCGACTTGGGCTGGAGCTGACTATTATTTTGATAATAAGTCTTAGAAACACAAATCTCTCTGCAAGACCTCAGAGAATTACCTTCTAGCTATGCATATTTCAATCTAGTTTGCCAGTGTATTAATTACATTCATTGTACCTCATTCTGGTTTACTTTGACTTTGGTTACTTTGGTTTTCAGACTGTCTAACACATGCCTTTGGCCAAGCAGAATCTTCCAATAAAGGTCTGATAACACACAATTTAGACAGCACAATGAACCACTGCAATAACCAGAGCACCGAATATGGCTTTTCACTAGGACCTCCATTTGCACTAAACACGCCAGTAATTGATCATCAAACTACATTTGATCAATTCCATCAAACCCACAAACAGAATATTGTCACTCACAGTATCTGTAGTATGCAACTGTAGTTCCATTTTCTTTGTTGTCTTCTTCTACAGTACATTGCCTAGTTCATCCTGTATTTACACCACTAGACCCATCGCTTTTCTGCCCTTGATTATTGCCTGGCTCTTTCAGTTGCTTGTTGATCCAACCGTCCATTTTTACTGAGCGTGCCAGTAACTGATGCATCACTACACTGGTCCATTGGATCATCCACCAAATCAATGAAGTGATGTATGACCTTGGATTCCCATGCTGGTATCGTTTGTCACCTACCTTCTATGGCCCTTTTATGTAAGCTCTAGTTCCTGGTCCTTTCGATGCTCCATCACCACTTCAGGACCTGAAGGGACAACTCGCCTATGCAGTCAGTGCTGAACTCAATTACAGGCACAACGGTGGCAGAATTTAGCAGCTGATTGACAGGAACGATATGGCCCTTAGAAATATTGCTGCTCTAACGCAAGACACTCAGGACCTAAATCAGAGAATTTCATAGCCATCGATCAGAATGTCCAGGACCTCATCCCAGGGTAGACCTTTGAGCTCAAACTATTAAGTGAGCACTTCACCTGCCTTTGTGGATACCAGATATTACATTTCTCATGATTCCCATCCAGGTAGTGAACTACAAACTCCATCAAAACTCACAAACAGCTTATTGTCGCTTCATTTCTGACTTCCATTTTTTTTCTACATTCTGTCTTTGCCTAGTTCGGCCCATTTGTACATCACTTGACCCATTTGTTTTCTGATCTTGAATTCTTTTTTTTTTTTTAGTTTGTCTGCTTTGGTTTAGTCAATAAACCGAACACTGGGTTTCCATCCAGACATGACCATTTTCTGACACACAATTTCTGCTCCCAAAGCATCTGTCAGGTTCAGTAAATCACACTGCGGGCGTGTAATGAATCTATTTCCATAGACTCTGCTCTGTATTTTGCACTTCATAACAGAAATTTCAATTCTTTCAGAAATTATATATTCACTTAGGCACACAGGCAGACCAGAGAAGACTTGTTATTTTGCTCATTTAAAGGACAGAATTATAAGTAGACCCTGTTAATGAATCGGCTTGCATCTTTCTTACTGGAAGTTTTAACTTTGCATGTGTAACATTTGAATGCTTATGTATATTAGCTCACACAATGTGTTTAGCTTTCAATATCAATCCAAGCATACTGAGTAAAGTATTACATTCTTCTATGCATCGTCATCACTGCTACTACTGTACTTCCAGTAAAAAAATCAGGCTTTTTTTACCGATATTTGGGAAGGATCATCCAGTTTCAGAAAGACTGTAAGTGGGTGAAATGATGCGGTAACTTCATAGGCCAGTGACTTATCCATCTACGGCTCTAAAGCATGAGTGAGTAATATTATATCCCAGGATATTGCCATTTAATATGTCCAAATTTAACCATTAAATGATGACAAAAGTAGTGTCACTTTGTTGAATTCAGGCATGAGGAGATCGTCCTGAGTTAACAAATTCCAACATTTTGTTATTCGGTAGCTGGAAATGATGAGTTACGATTTAGTCATAAGAGACATATTCTTTCGCTTTTTAGTTGATTTTATCAGTTATGAGCTGTCCATGAGCTTTTTATGTAGTTTTGTGGCGTTTGATAAACGTACTGTCAATCAAGATGTGTTTATAAATTGTATGTAATTAATTTACATGTAATTTTGGGCATCAGATGAATCTACAATCATTGTAACTCTTAGGGCCTTTTTACACCTGGTCACTTCATGTGTTTTCTCTGATCTGATAGCTATCTGATTTGTTAAAACTGTTCCATTTACATTAGGCCACATAAATGCGCCTTGGCGAATCGAATATCGATCCGATCTTTCTACTCCCGCCCAAAATGCTAATATATTTTACCTCATTTCCGGGGTAATTGAAATGGAACACGCTTTGGTGTATATACTTAAATATACTTTTGTTTCTAAAAGTATTACAAAGCTTTTGTTGGACGCTTTCATCACGCCAAAGAGCAATAAGTGCCTGTGTGTCGTCCGTGTTATTTGTTTCTGCCGCGATGCACGACTCGTGAGTCACCTGCGAGTGACGTACTTCCGTTTGGGAGGAGTATAGCGCTGACGTATGTGGCTTGAAGAACCACATTCATTTACACCTGTCCAGTTTCATCCGAAATGCGTCCCAGACCACCTCCTGAAGTGGTCTGGAGGATCGGATTTATATCCGTCTCGAAAACGTTTCGGAGGGCATTTAGACCTGGTCTTTTTACCATCAGTTAGCTATCAGATCACAGAAAACGCATGAAGTGACCAGGTGTAAAAAGCCCCTTAGTTTTTTACTTATAACATTTTAGGTATACTGCCAGAAGTATGTGGAATCCTGACCATCGCATCCGTTTGTTAACTCTTATCAAGCTGTGGCCATTAAATTTGTAAGACACAACTGCCTTGAATGTTTTTATATGCTTTAGCATTACAGTTTCCCTTCACTGGAATTAAGAGGCCCAAACCTGCAACGGCATGACAATACAGTCATGCTGTACATAACGCAAGCTCCATGAAATTTTTTTCCAAGATTGGAGTGGAATAATTTAAGTGACCTGCACAGCGACCTGACCTCAACCCCAATGAACACCTTTGCAATAAATAGGAACGGCGATTGCATGCTAGACCTTCTTACCCAAGATCAGTGACCAACCTCACTAATGCTCTTGTGGCTGAAATGAGTAAAAATCTCCGTAGTCACAACCAAAAACCTAGTGGAAAGCCTTCCCAAAAGAGTGGAGGTTATTATAGGACCAATTCCATTTTAATTGTTTGGAAATGGAACATTCAACAAGCACATACTGTACAGTATGTGTGTGATGATCGGGTGTCTACTTTATTTAGGCCATATAGTGTAACCCAATAATACAGTAAACCAAACAGTGCCCATATGAATGAACAAATTTCTAGATAGCACAGAAAATAATGGCAGAAATCGAAATAAAGACTTACTGGCCACCTCCAAGGAGGCGTTACGACTCACTGCCTCGCCGAGGTAGTTACGGGCCACACAGGTGTAGACGCCTTCGTCCGGCTTGCTGCGGCGGCCATGCACGATGCGCAGGAAGAAGAGCGAGCCGCTGGGCAACAGCATGCGGTGTGAACGTGGGTCATCTTTATCCGTCTCGACATGTTCTCCATCTTTGTACCACTCCACACTGGGTGTAGGCCAGCCCTCTGCTTTGCAGTTCAGCGTGGCTGGTTCACCTTTAGACACAATCAAATCAGATGGGTCCTCCACGATCCGAGGCGGACTGTCCTCCAGACGCAACCGAGAGCCTGTGGGAAATTAAGGAAATCAACTTACGCTTTTCAGAGTGCTTAGTGCTGTTCCTGTCTAGACGTTCCGTATAAATGGTCTTAGGATATAAACAAAAGTAAAACAAATGTCTGGGATGTCCAAAAAGCTTTTAAATGACAAATAATTAAAAATGAAGGAAATTGACCGGAAGTTTTTTTGCGGCTATTCCGCACTAAAACAATTTCTGATAAAAAAAGAAAAGAAAAAAAAAAAGAAAAAAAAAACAAGAAAAAAGAAATAGGCAACTAGTTCAAAAAGCTTTTAACTTCCTTTCTGTCTGACAGGTAGCGATTAAATCAGATGTGGCTTCTACAGGTGAAAATAGACTTTTATTTGCCTCCCAGTCAATACAGCAATATTTCAAACAGGCATTTGTGCTGAAGGAAAAAGAAATAAGAACGTCCGGCTTCGGATGACATCAGACACAGATCGGGAGTGGAGTAGACGTTTAATGGCTGATGATGGAGCGAGTCTGAGGAGTTGATGACTCAGCATCTATTAGGCTTTCGAAGAGTCTGGAAGTGCAGACGGAAGGAGGGGTACAGTTAAAAAAAAAAAAAAGAAAGAAAAAAAAAGCTGACATTAAGGTTGGGGTTTGGCACGGCTGCTGTCTGAAAAGAAAGCTTGGAAAACGAACCGCACGTCCCCTCCTGGGACTGAATGGAGATGGAGATGCAGATAAGAGCCAGACACAGATAGAACATATCTCATATTCTTACATTCCAGGAAATGAGCACCTCATGGCCGACTGAGTTGTGTTGCTATGGCATCGTCGAATAGAGGATAATGGCGCTGAAAATGTGGCTGTGAATAAATAAAACTTTTATCATCAAAGTACAGTATCAATAACTAGGAAAAAGTCCATAAAGCATGAATTTGTCGTTTTACAGAATAGATATATAGTACCACAAATCTGTACAGCATTTGGTCGACGCCTTTATTCAGCATTTGGTCGACGCCTTTATTCAGCATTTGGTCGACGCCTTTATTCAGAGCAACTTAGAGAAGAGCATCGACTCTCTTTTAAAAGCATATCCTCTAGTATAGACAAGTCAGGATCTGAGGAAATGATCGAGATAAAATCCTTTCAGAGAGGAATTAAATGAGGTGCTCTAGAGCTACAATAAAACAATACGAGTCACATCGAGTTAAAGACGTGTTCGTGCAGTATTTTCCAGCAACAGTTGTTTTAGCTGAAAACTCCAACACTTCAACATGTTTCCATTATAGCATTTCTTAGGGAAACATACATAGGAGTTAAAATATAAGCACATAGGACTAAAAGACTAAATGCAGCTACTTGTAAACAAATAGAAACCATTTCTTTTTTTTTGTGCTATAATTAAAGTGCGTTATGTCAAGAGAGCCGATGTTCAACAGCGGTTTAATCAAAAAGAGGATAACGGGTTGCTTTCCATAAAGCTGAATGTTTGAGACACCTCTCTGTGCTTGACAGGAGTATGTGACAGCCTCTGATGAAGAAGCGCTGGATAATTATTCTTGCTGTGCATCTCAAGTATACGCTCGAACCCTGACAGCTCAAACAGACCAAAGATTGTAGCTCTTTCAAAAAAAAAAAAAAAAAAAAAAGAACTTTAATTGCTTCTCTTCTCCGACAAAAAAAAACAAAACAAAAAGGTTTTTAGTCAAACATTTTAAAACAGACCTTTTTATAACCATTTGCATATGAATATGCAGCTAACCTCCTTATAAACAGACAAAGTTTGAGAACAACTGTTGTCACACTAAAGGCAAACTCTACTGATTACAAATGCAACACAGCCAAACAAACAGCCGGTATGTATTTCTCCTCACATTTCTATGGAAAAAAAAACAAACAAAAAAAAAAAACAACAAAGGGGGGATTGTTTACTTGTAAGTCTGAGTGATACAATTGAATAAATGCAATAATATAAGCAAATAACGGGCTTAAATTCCAACCCTGGAAACTTCGACCCAAAAAAAACGTTGTTGAATTTACTGAATTTAAATCTGTATGTCGGTTCCACGTGACTGAACTGGGTAACATTTTCGTACATCCATATGACTTGATCCCCACTGATCTCACATCTGAGCCGAGACTTGAACTCATCCCTGCTGCTTTATTCTACCATGCGTGTTTTCATTCATTCATTGATCTTCTACCGCTTATCCGAACTACCTCGGGTCACGGGGAGCGTGTGCCTATCTCAGGCGTCATCGGGCATCGAGGCAGGATACACCCTGGACAGAGTGCCAACCCATCGCAGGGCACACACACACACACTCTCATTCACTCACGCAATCACACACTACGGACAATTTTCCAGAGATGCCAATCAACCTACCATGCATGTCTTTGGACCGGGGGAGGAAACCGGAGTACCCGGAGGAAACCCCCGAGGCACGGGAAGAACATGCAAACTCCACACACACAAGGCGAAGGCGGGAATCAAACCCCCAACCCTGGAGGTGTTAGGCGAACGTGCTAACCACTAAGCCACCGTGCCCCCCTCCATGCGTGTTTTAATCGGCCTAATTTAATACTACAATCATAGTTCTTTCAGCACCGACATCCTCGGGAAATATTTCACAAAGAAATGAGTTTGCATTAATACTACAAAAATTGATCACGCTCACTATACATCATTTAATCCAGTAATTAGAAACGTCTTTATGTCACATCATCATATATCACAGACTTAAGTTTCACTACGGTCTACAAACATGGCCACTGCAAACTCTCACTCCCTTCAACCACCTGCACGTCCCACGCTCCCGGTCACATTCGATCTAATTGTGCTCACCTGTGTTTCATTATGTATGTCTGGTTTATAACTGCTTAAAAGCACATTTGTTTGAGTTTTTTAGTTCCAAAGTATATGCTTACAATAGTTCTGTATTGATTTTTACTCCTTATATTTTTATTTTTTAGGCTGTACCTATTTTATGACTCAATAAACTGCACTTAAAAAAGTTTCAAAAGTTTAGAGTAAGCGATGAAATCAAATTTTGTTAAAAAACACCACATTTTATAGCAACTATAGATAATATTCCTTTTATTAAATCTGACTGACCGCACATTCCTTTTTTCTGTGTATTTTTTTAATTTGTAATGTGATATCGCAGGTTGCTGTTGTTCAAAAAACAGTTTATTGATCTCCAAATGTCTGCGGTTGCTGAGTGTTCTATAAATATGGTCAGAAAAGTCTATTGTGCTATAATTTCTCACGTTAATGAGAGCATATCATCTCATCCCTAGTGCAGGCTTTCAATCACACCCACCAACCTTCATCAGTTCCCTCCCTTCCGTTTAAGACGCACTCCTCTGGGGCTGTAGTAAGTGATAACACTGGAAGGAATTACCAGAGCAGAACAAACTGGGATTAATCCCAAGGCCTTGAGTGTCAGAAGTTAACTTCAATTGTTGTTCGATCAAAGCTTTCACGCAGATCCGCTGGAGCAGAAGACTAGTGTTTGGTGCAAGAAAAGCAGTCTCTCCTCCTGTAATATCGCTAGCATGAGCCGTGTCTCGTATACAGCATGGAGATCAGCTACACCGTTATGTAACACTCATTAATTAATATGAACAAATATTAAACATGCATCTCCTGCTGCCTCCACAGAGCCTAACTACGATCTTGTTAGACTAATTGATTGAAGACGAGGGCCAGAGAGGGTTGTATTTCCAAAGTGGTTTTCTTCAGAGTTATGCAAATAATGCAATAACAGTCTCAGATGAAAAAGCTAGAATAAAGAGCATCATTTATGCAATGTTTGATATTGACCTAAGAAAAAAAAATAAGGGGGCGTTATGGAAAAGGGGGCAGCATATTGTTTAATGCTAATCGCACAACACGCTAGAACTCAATAATACATAAATTAAATTCTATAATCTTTCATAGATCTGTTTGTGTAATGCCTTTTATCACCACACTGCTCTGTTCCTCCATAAGTACAACTTAAGGCCACTGAGTGACACACAAACGACACTGATGTTTTCTGCCTATACTCAGTTTAATCCCTAATATGTTAATGACTCCAGGAAGACTTTCCCTATGCATTGCTTGATGTAAAAATACTGCTGTGACCCATCAGCTTAATCTCCTCATATGAAACAAATCAATTTGGTAAAATAAGCAACTTCAGTTTGGATGACTTTAATAAATGCAACACATGAATAAATGTTTAACAGTTGCTAAATGAACAGAAATTAAAAAAAAAATATATATATATATATATATATATATATATATATATATATATATATATATATATATATATATAATTATTTGATAGACATGCTTCATAAATTTTTAAATATTTCATACTAATAATAATATACAATATGTATAAATAGTAATAATAATATTAATAACTGTTATCATTCTTATTATTTTGTTAATCCATATGACAATACAATAATCTTTTATGCAATGCCATTTGTTACACAAATAATGCTAGTCTTCATGTTTTTTTCTCCCCCTTTCTCAGGGGAAAGCTAGTGTTTTATTTACTTTCCTGCTGTTCATTTAGCAACAGTCAAATATGTATAATGGCAGTCATTCAAACCGGAATTGCTCATTCGACCAAATTGATTTGTTTTATATGAGGGGATTAAGCTGATGGGTCACAGCAGTATTTTTACATCAAGCATGGCATAGGGAAAGTCTTCCTGGAGTCATTAACATATTAGGGATTAAACTGAGCATAGGCAGAAATAGTCGGTGTGGTTTGTGTGTCACTCAGCGGCTTTAAGTTGTATATATATATATATATATATTGTTTATATATATATTATTCACAGACAGCAAGATGTGCCTCCATTATCCCCTCACAGACTCTCACAAAGACCTTTTTAAATCTTAATACTACAGAAGAAGGATGAGAGACGGACACATCGAGAGAACAAGCATGCTTTTAGTCGGTTTGAAAGTGAATAAAGAAGCAGAGCTATAAAATATACAAGAAAGAATACAGAGACATTGTGGAATCATGTTTCAAAGGCTGACACAAACAATTTGCCCTACTTTGAAGCAATTCTGATTTTAGGAACCACCAGTAGACCAACACCTCAGAACCCAAGTACTGAAGCTGAAACAATGCAGAATTTTAGTGAAATATTGAGGCATGAGGCCATGTAGTGCTTTAAACGTAAGGAGCAGGCACTTGGACTTAACTCAGGAGACAAGCAACTGACATAACGTATGCGTTTCTGTATATTAGGTTATAATAATAATAATAATAATAATAATAATAATAATAATAATAATAATAATAATAATAATAATAATAACATCTTGTGCTAAAACGTAAAACAACATCCTTCCACACTGGCATACTGTTCATTATAGTGCAGTAGCTCTGAACATAGCCACATGCTCACATCTCTTTAGCCTGTCATGAAGGAAATTCACCACAGAAATCTGCTCAGAAAATGTCAATAATTTGATTGTTTTAAGGCAAAAAAGTTAGTCGGTTTTTAAAGTTCAAGCAACAAATCATTTTACCCATGCAGCGAACAAATGTTTCACACTGCCTACAGAACTGACACATCCACTTCACACACTACTTTTATTTAACTGGCAAACAAGGCAGCAAGCCAGGGCAGAAAAAGCCGTCGCAATCTTCCATATTCACAGCTTTTTCATTGCATTAGCAAGGCCGTCTTCGTTAAAGAGCCTGGGGCGAGCTTCTAATGTGGATTTAAAAACTACTATGTGCTGCAGTTTCTGCGTAAGGGCAATGTAGGAATGCTGACCTGCATGATAAGATAAAATTATCACTCATTTGCCTCAGAGAACATTGTCTTGGCTGTTAGTTATACAATCTGCACATGGACATGTGTGCTTTATTTCAATAGTTAAATAAGTCTGCAGTTTAAACTGAATTAATGGCAAACAAGACGTGATTTCAAGTGGAATATGCAACACATTTCTGTACATAGTTTTTAAATCTTTCAGTAATTCTTCGAGTCTCGTTAACTGAACAACGTGACCGGTTTGTTCAAGCTGCTATTAATTTTGAGTTTACACAATGCTTAGTTGTGGTTTTAAGCTTCCTCTGCTTTGCATTTTTTATGTTCGTTTCATAAATTTCAAATCCAGACACCACAGTTTATAACCTAATGATCCTCATTACAGGTGCGTGAAAAATTCACAAACATTTTCACAAAAGCAAACACACCTCAATACGTCAAACACCTACAGTTTTGCTCTAGTTGAAGCTGAAAACTATAAAATATAATTCATCACAGATGTTCAGTGAACACTGTAGGAGTAAATTGAACAGTTGAATGAACACATAAGTCCTCTGACGAATCAACAGCTGTTGCTTCGTCAGAAGACTTATGTGTATGTATAACATTAATTCATAAAAACATGATGTTTATTTTCATGAAAAGCCAACACTTGTAATATCGTTACAGAACTGAATTCCCCTTCAATCCTTTGCTGATACATGCATTGTTACTTCATAATAAATTCACCACCACATATCACCTTGAGTGCTAAAATGAATGCATACACTTCAGGTCTGTTTGGTGGATTATACAGCAACACTGAGCCTTCCATTGTTCAATATCCATTGAAAAACTACTAAATAAGACAATAGTATGATGATTTCAGAGATTTGATGCAGCGCTGATTAGATGAATATCCCTAATTATATGATCATACGCCTCGAGCACTTTGGTTTGCTGCTGAATTATACAAATGGTTTTAGGGTTCTGCACCTTTGTTGCTGTCAAATCTGTATGCATAATGCAGTAAGTGAAACATCTGGATAGACACACACCAATCTCACACCATGCCATACATCACAAATGAGCCATACATAGGTTGAGCTTAGAAATAAATAGTGATAGTGTGTGTGTGTGTGTGTGTGAATATATATATATATATATATATATATATATATATATATATATATATATATATGTATATATATATATATATATATATATATATATATATATATAACTATAGTTCATGTGATTATATCATGTGATTATGTGATCATCATTATCATTCATGTGATTATATATATATATATATATATATATATATACATTTATTTTCATAAAAATGTGTGTGATAAACAGATCAATTAAAATTAAAAAAATTAAAAAAATGAAAATAAAAAAATGTGCAGTAATTAATCTAAAGTAAGATCATTGCATACAATAGTTAAAGCTCATTATTAGTATTGAAACATGCACACTGCATAAAGAAACAAAACAAAGTTCTTTATACAACTATTTTTATTTATCTATAGAGGTCAATGCATATGCGTTCCTTAAACAGGGAACAGTAGCAATATTCTAATTTCAACTCTTAACTTTTTTATTTATTTTTTTTTTTACTTTCTTTTGAAACTTACCTGAGCATAAACAGATCTGAATGAAAACCAGCAGGAAGCTTTGTCTGACCCGCAACGCCATTGTTCCGCTCGTCCGGGTTGTTTGAGTGAATTATTCTATCACCAGAGTGCTGATTGCGTGATGATTGCAGAATAACGCGCGTGAACAAACCCCGAAAGCGCCACGTCCCATAATTATAAGCGCGCGCGTGACAACAACCCAAAAAAACCGCACACAAGCCGAACCTGTCGCATTTAGAGAAAAGCGCATCTTTTACACTAAAACTACTGTTGGATTACAGTCTTGGACACATGGAGATCAGATCAGGATTCGAGATGAACGCAAATATTGGTGAAAATAACTAAGCGCGAGACTTGCTGGTCCATTTCTGCAGCCTGCACGAACGTGTCCGTTGGAGACGCGTGATGCACCTGTTCTGCGCGAGCTCCGCGCTGTAATTAAGACGCGACGCGCGCTGAGCTCAGCGTACAGAGACAGCGCGCGGCACGAGACTAACCTTAAAGAGACAGCGCGCGCAGGGACACCACCTGTCCCCCCACCCCGCCCCTGACACGCCGCACACCCATCCTGCAAACTACTCTCCAAACCACTGTACTAAACTCCCTCAGCTTTCAGTTAGCTCCTTAAAGATCCTTGTTTGCGTCATCTATGACGTGCAACTGATTTTTTTGTTGGCCTGCTGGAAAAATGGTTCAACTTGAAAAAGGCTGCCACAAGAAGGTGCCATTTTTGACTATTATGATAATCCATGTAGAATAATAAACTGCTTTGTTGGGCGTGGTAGCCTAGTGGTTAAGGCGATGCATTACTGACCATAAGGACATGAGTTCGAATCCCATGTCCACCAAGCTGCCTCTGCTGGGCCCCTGAGCAAAGCCCTTAACCCTCAATTCTATAAATTGAAATAAAATGTAAGTCACTCTGGATAAGAGTATCTGCTAAATGTTACGGTTGGTTTGTTGTTGTTGCTGATTTCGGCTCGGAAAGATCTCTACGTATATTAACTTTTATTAAATGCCTGAATACATGAAAATATATAAATGTGACATTTGGACAATCTCTCAGTTCGAGGGTTCAACTGTTAGCTCTGTGCATTGTCTCTTTGGAGTTTTTGTTCATGTGGGTTTCCTTCTACATCCCTAAAACCATGGCAGTAGATGGACTGAATTTGCCAAGCTGCCCTTGGTGTGAATGAGAGTGTGAATGTGTTTGTTTGGTGTGCTGCGATGCACTGACGTCTCATTTAGAGTGAATAGACTCGGGATCCACTGCAAGGCTGATCACAATAATGCAGTTACTGAGTAAATGAATGAATGTCATTTGGAAATGCGTGGCTCCCTAATAGGGCTTGGAAATTGATGTCACATTGCACTCTATAATGGGTTTGTTTTACTATTTTAGTCCAGTTCTTTGTTTACATGCTACAAACTCTCTCTCTCTCTCTCTCTCTCTCTCTCTCTCTCTCTCTCTCTCTCTCTCTCTCTCTCTCTCTCTCTCTCTCTCTCTCTCTCTCTCTCTCTCTCTCTCTCACACACACACACACAAACACACAAACACACACACACACACACACACACACACACACACACACACACACACACACACACACACACACACACTGTGAGAGCTTAAATAGTCTACTGCTTTTGAGATTCCTCTGGGGTGTACAGTGTACTATTCTTCTAAGCTGTTTAAAAATGGCAAGCCATTTGAAGCCCATGTACAGTTACAAATGAATATGGGTAAAGGACATGCTGATCGATGGTAAAACAGAAGTCAAAATGTGATACTGCTGTCGTTCAAACCGGCATATGCTGCTAATGTTACAGTTACGGTGTCCTTGTCTTTCTCCACAATAGATTTATTTATGTTTACACAACTGTAATATTAAATAAGAACATATTATTGGATATTGATATGCCTATAATAATGTAAAAGTACAGTATTCTTTCCTTATTAAAACTTTTCCTGCTAATAAAACCTTAAAATATTAACTTACACCTGCCAGCCATGGCTTAAATATAACCTGGTGTTATTCTTATTAATTCTTTTTCCAAACCTTTTATGAGACATTGTGATTCACCTTAAAATGTCAGTAGACAGTGAAAGAACCATGACATGACATGAAAATTGCAGGTAAGGGAGACGCTAATGCATATGGAAAATATTTTGCCTCAGATTGAAGCGTCACTTTGTTGAAAAGATGTGAAATATAATAATACACAAACAGTAGTGCTTTTCACTAGTAACATGCAGACTACGTGCCACATGCCATGTATTGCTCCATCTCTTGCTCTCTTAAATGTAAAACAATGAAAGGAGAGTTGTTTTTTTCCTCCAAAAAATAAATGATGCTTAATTTGTGTCACATGTGAATGTGATCCTTTTTTAAACGGAGTCCAAATCAATGCATTGCATTATATTGTGTATGTATTGTGTGTTTTTAAGATCAATAAGCATCTGGCTATATACTAAAATAAGCTAAACATTTTACTATTGCACTTTACTCATTACAAAACTGTATACCAGTCAGTGTTCCATTGACAAAATTGTCTAAATTATTGCACTGTACTGGCTTTCACTGTTTGCATGTTTACACACATACGTTATGTAGTACTGTGTAGGCCTATGTAGTAAATTACTGTGTACTGCACCAGCTGTATATACTGTAGTTAAAATGACAATAGAAGCTTCTTGACTTGACTTAGCTAGCTTACTAGCAAATTGCAAGCCTTTATCACAGGTTGACATTAAATTTTTGTTTTAATTATTTAATACATAACAATAAATAAGTAATAGATAAATAATAGTTTTTTTTCATACAATCAGAATCAACCATCAAAGACTTTTATCCATTTAACATTTTGGTCTGTGAATAACATATAATAACTAGAACGTACATTTCCTGAAGAAAATGTGAATGGTGCTTGCACGTGGCAAGTTCCCCTCATCGTGCTGAGTGTTTTGATATGTCACATGTTCATGTTGTGCTCAATTTTGATTTTCACGTGACGTCATGTGACGTGACCAGAATACATGTGAGGCAGTTCCCCTGATTGTGCTGAGTGTTTTGATATGCCACATGTCCATGTTGTGCAAATTTTTTATTTTCACGTGAAATCACGTGACATCACATTACTTCATCAAATTACACGTCAGGAAGTTCCCCTCATTGTATTGAGTGTTTTGATATGTCACATGTCCATGTTGTAAAAAGTTGAGCCATATTTTGGGGGCGGGGCTGCGGCACAACCGGAAGGCCAATCGGTACACCAATTTAAATGTTTGTTCAGAGTATCACCCTAAAGGAGCTGGCCAAGCTTGCTGTAGAGAGTTCGAATGCTTGCCGAGTTGTAAACCTCCAAATTTTATAATGGGAGTCTATGGAAAAAAGGCCAATTTGAGACCCGGTACCAGAAGTACCGGTACTCGGATCGCTTAGAAAAGTAATAGCACACCTCTCCTCAATGAGCCGGTCGATTTGACACCTCATTCATGGGTCTAGGACAAAAGCTGGGACAAGTTACGCGCCGAAGTTTTGTCCGGAAGAGTATGCAGGATAGTAAGAATGTTGTTTTGCAAGCAGCATTAAATACAGAAAATCTCCTCACTGTAGTTCCAAAATATTTAACAAATTCATTGATCCAGTATTTTACATGAGTTTTAGGTTAGGAACTTGGAACTGCAATCATCATTCACAAAACTGTACAGAAAGTCACTCAAGCTATATAGGAAACTGGATTCTAGAGCAGCTACAGTATATGATGAGCCAATCACATATCTATTTACATCTCTAATGTCAGCAATGCCAGAAGCTGTTAGCGAATACTGAGTCATTACTAACTGTCAAAAACAACAGATGATAATGACTTGAACACTGTGCAAAAGTACTGTGTGATGTTTTAACACTTTGGTATAATGAGATCTATTATCATCTATCATCAGCTTTCGTCATGTTCAGAGGTCTTCTTTAATGATGAAATTATTCAGTCATTCAAAACATTTAAATTAATTAAATGAACGAATTAAACAAATTAAATTCATATATCAATAATACATCCATCCATTTATTTTCTGTAGGACTGAAATTTATCCAAGAAGACTCAGGGCACAAGGTGAGGGACACCTTGGGTAGAAGCAGAGAGCATATACACTCACAAACCCATTCACACACTAAAATTTAGAGATGATACTTAGCCTACAACTCATGTCTTAGGACTTAAGGACATAACCGGAGTATCTGAAGGAAAGCCCCAATCCATGAGGAGAACACCAGGAATCGGGGCCCCCAACCTCCGAGGCACTTCATTCTCTGGCATTCAGTTGTACGCAGCTGTAACCAGTAACATCACAATAAATCCACCGAAGCCATGTAACCCCACTTACGCGGGGGACATGTCCCCCACACTTTTTATAAAAAGTAAATTCGTCCCCCTCACTTTTTTAGTGGAGAGTTGTGTTCACCACGTTTTAATGGAGCAACGTATAGAAAAATTCAAAGAGACAAGAAAGTTTAAGATAGTCTATACATGACGTTCACGGCAATCAGTCACTCACTTGTCACGTCATCATCATGCGCCCCCAGTACTGTAGCTCGAGTCGCACCCGCGGTCCAGCGTTCGGTTACGATGAGCTCAAAGCGGCAAAAAAAAACGCTTCACTCCTTTTTTTATAAAAATGTCAAGCAGTGTAAGTTGGCATGTGGTATCCGAATTGTGTTGCACAATGTTTAGTAACTCTGCCTGTTGCTCTTGTTGAATAATTAGCAAGTTTTAATTTAAAGGATTATAATAAGGAAAAATAGCTGCTTTGACAAACGTTATATAAACTCTTTTATAACGTCTTTTGTTTTAACAAGTGTGTTATCAAAACCCTTCAAATAAGAATAAAGATAATGTTGAACTGAGATTTTACAGCATGTTTAACTCTGCCAATTCTACATAATATCGAGTATGTGTCACTGTATGTACATGACAGAGACGAGGACGACGAATAGTGACATTAAAGATGTCATTTTAATAATAAGGAGCAGGTAAATCACACATACATACAACGTAGTAAAGACGATAACCGACAATGAAAACAAAAAAAAAAATGGAAAAAAAAAACAGATAACACTACACATTTCGTCCCCCCCCCACTTTTTAAATGATGGCTACATTATAAGATTATAAGCTAATAGGCTGGAGTGAATATTAAAAAAAAAAATAGTCAATGATAAACCCATATCAGATTTCAACAGTTGTTTGATTGGGTCTTCTACATTGATTAACGTAATGCAAGGTTCACTCGTTCATCCTTAGTAGCCGCCTGCTCAGGGTCACTAGGGATAAAATTAGACTATTAGTGTGTTTCTATTTTGGAAAATGTCTAATTTGGAAACCATCTTAATTCGTTTAAAAATATTGCCGGCAGGTACACAACAAAATAATCAGGATGATGTCAGGATTATGCACCACACACACTTTAAAGATTTGTGACTATTCAAAAAAGTACTGTGAATATCTGGAGATCTGAACAGATATAGGTACAGATGGCGTTGTTGTGTTACATACCAATGAGCTATGTGACACTGACTTGTCTGTTTATGTCAATGTAATCATTTCATTCAAGGATCTATTTAATTAATTAGACAGACCAAACACAATACTTGGATGTCCCCTGGTGTTAGTCTGTGATTATTGGTTAGATATAGGTTTAAAATCTGTATTGTGAGCGGAGATTTTTCTTCTAACATATTGTACAGCATTCATCTAGAATCAACTGCCATCTGAAATTTAATATACATTGGCTCTGGAGAGAGTTTTAGATGAAAGGCATAGGACTGAAAGAGAAGGGGGTAAACTAAAGAAAGCTAACTAGCACATCCAGTGGCTTTAACTACTACGTTTAAGCTAATGACAGTTTGGAATAAAGTATGATTGATTTAGCGGGTTGCTGCGCAGTACAGTTTATCGTCAACACTTCTTGGCAAAGCTACACTGCAATGTGCTGTTTTCTTTTCCTACCTGAGTAACTGACTCCCTGGTGAGCCTCCCATTTCACTCTTTCTCCCTCTATAAGCAACCACACTTTTTCTTCCATTGACTTTGTGTCTGCTGTGAAGGGCTAACATAATTGAGGGTTCTCCATGTGAAACAAGCATCCTGTTCCACTCTGTGACCCTAAAAATACAATGAAGGAGCCTAGGACATAAAACGTCCAAGGTCACAGTCAACAATAGTAATAAACCTAAGTGAAGTGCACTTCTATGAATGGGTCGCTCTGAGCCCTGGTGCAAGCATCTGAAAGGGCAAAATGGAGACCATTTGTCAACACTGAGGAAGTCACAGAAGGATATGGCAGGCTAAATTTCATTTTGTTTGCTTCAGCCAAGCTTTTATCCGAGATGTTACATATATCTGAACACTGAAATGAACAGTGAACATTTTAAAGGTTTACTGTTAAATGTTTATTGCATAACATCTCTAATATAATGTGTGATTAAAAATAAATGACTTTTCCATTCAGGCTCAATATTTGTCACATGCAAACTCCACATAAGGTAATAAAAACACCCCAAGGTCACCCACGCAACCAAACCCTCTGCTGTCAGGAAAGAGTTTTTCTCAATCTCTTAGTTTTTGAGAGAAACCAGACTTATAACCACAATAATAACACTTATTGTTGCATGAACATACAAAATAGGCAAAAATTTTAGTTTAGGAAAGAAAATAGTATTCGGAGCTTATTATTTAAGAAGTATTGAGTAGCCAACTTTTGGGGACTTGTCTTTACAACTGTTTGTCAGCAGCATGAAACAGACTCTTTGTAGTACAGTTGATTCTGCGAAATCAGAACCGGTTGATCAAACCATAACACAAACAACACAACAGGAGCGATATTTCACCTCATATCGTGCCAACGATGTGCCTAATGTCTCCCCGTACTCTAAAACTGCTACTGAGTCATCACTTATGATCAAAAACAACAGATGACACTGGCAGGCATTAGAACATTCTGTGAAAGTACTGCATGATGTTTTCAAACAGAGCTCAGCTGGGAATTATGAGTAGCAATCGTTCTTCTGGGATCTGAGATATCGACCTCTGGGTATGTTCTTGGATTCAAATCCATCCTGAAAAATGACTAGATATCTAGACTAGAGAAGTAAATCAGGTTCAGGGTTCTTGCTGCCTTAGAACTTTTAAAACAACTCTTTTTCCCCTGCTGTTGTCAGTCCATTCGCAGTGCCATATGGCCACATTTCTCTGTTCCAGAAACCTGTTCTGTTACTCTATAAATCCAGTGCTGTTGGAGCTCCAGGTCACTAGAGGGCATGATCCACATTACATGCAACAAAAGGCCCAGCTGGCCAGACACACGTGTGCACAATCACCAAGACACAGCCATCAAGACCAGACAAAGCCCTCACGGTGATTTGTTATTTCATGGTACAAAAGCAATAACGGCTCTATGGAGGATTAGAAGCACGGGGCGTAACATGGAAGTATAAAGTCAGGATGTTTAAATGGGGGAGTGTAAATGAGCAACAATAAAACCTACACCATGTGACCTCTATTAGTCTCAACTGTGGCCTTAAGACATAGATTTTGTCGTATGAAGAAGCCCCTGATCCTACAGTGTCACTGAATTCAATTAATTCAGGAACAATAGCAACAGGACTTCCGTACAAAGACATAAGTATTTCCAATCTCCATGAAACCAGTTCTGTACATCAGAAGGAATTCTCCGATACAAACCCGATTAAATGTACAAGATTTCCATTCTAGGTAGTATTGCCATCTAGTGGAATTAGCAGAATGGGTGAAGTAGCAGTGATGCAGGGAAGAGTCTGAAAAATGAGGGCTTTTTAAGTATTAAAAAGGTAGGAAGAAATTTTTAGCACAGTTATTATGGACTATAAAGCATATTCAGACTGAACTGAACAGTAGCCAAATTTACACGACAGCAGTGCTTGTCAGAACATAATGCCAAAATGGAAGAAGGCAAAATGGTAGAAATGATTCACAGAGGACATTTGGACGTCTCAAAAGATGAATAGATAACAGTACTGATGAACAGATGAACAGCATGCTGCAGTTGCTCTAGTAGGAGAAAGTTTGTTGTACGTAAATAAGGTCGACGGACCAGCTTTCTTTCCTTAGTTCATTTTCTTTATTATAAGTTTTTCCAAAAAGGTTTTATTGGAGTTACCAAAGCGAAGCACGCTTGACATATTCTAAGCAATTACTCTTTTGTGTACTTGAAAAAAGTTCTGTTCTTTTAGAACAGAAAGAGCACAGTAATATGAATGCTATTGCAGTTACAGATATTTAGCCTTTTTTTTCTGTTCACCAAACACCTGAATTTGAAACAAACAAGCTATTGTTATTTATTCACCAGTCAAGATGAGTAGCAAAAAAAATGTCCTTCCTTTGAGACACTTGAACACTTTAAGCATATAATACACATGTCATTGTGCCTGACAGCAACAGAATATTGTGCAAGCCAATGACCAATCAGATCAGTCAAATACGAATATAAAAATAATTCCTACCTCATTGACTGTCCACCTACTGGCGTGCTATTGGGAGCGGGGAGGAAACACGAGAACCCAAAGTAACCCACATGGACACTTTAGTAAACATAAAGAGAAACTCCACACACTGAGTAACCCAAGCCTGGGACCTTGGAGCTGTAAAGCAGCAATGCGACACCACTGCATTATGGACTTATTCAATAATATTCAATTGCATATACTCTAAATACATCAATCAACCACCTCTGTAACATTATGAAGATCTCCCTTGTGCTGTTAAAACAGATCTGACCCGTTAAAGCATAGACTTCACAAGAACTCTGTAGGTGCACTATGGTATCTGGAACCATGTTAGCTGCAGATCCTTTAGGTTCTGCAAGTAGTGAGGTGGAGCCTCCGTGGATTGAACTTGTTTGTTTAGCACATCCCACAGATGCTTGATCAGATTGAGGGAGTTTTGGAGGCCAAAACTTTGACATGTTCCTCAAACCATTTCTGAACATTTTTTGCTGTGTGACAGGGCACATTATCCTGCTGAAAGAGACCACTGCAATTACAGTATGGTATACTGTTGCCATAAGGTGTACTTGGTCTGCAACAACGATTAGATTGGTGGTGTGTGTAAAAGAAACACACACACTCACAGCCCAGACTATCACACTGCGTAGAATGGTTTGCCTTATTCACGTAGTGCATCCTTTTACCATGTCTTCTGCAGGTAAGTAACATACATGCAACCAGCTGCCCACATGGTGTAAAAGAAAACATGATTCATCATACCAGATCACCTTCTTCCATTGCTCCATGTTCCTGGTTTGATGCTCATTTGTAGGTGTTTTTGGTGATGTACAGGGGTTAGATTGTTCAGTTAAGCTAAGCTTGTCTGCAGCTAAGCAGCCCCATACACAGCAATCTGTGATGCATTGTGTGTTCTAAAACATTTCTATCAGAGACAGCATTCATTTCCAGGAGCATGTGCTACAGTAGCTTCTCTGCAGTCAGACCAGATGTTCTAGCCTGCACTCAATCAACTGCAATCATTGAGACTTGTGTGATCATGGCCCTGTTTCTGGTTCACCAGTTGTTCTTCCTTAGACCACATTTGGTAGGTACTAACCACTGCATACCAGGAACACCATATCGTCGCTGTCGGGCGGAAACCTCGTATGTCCAAATTTGGTCAATTTCATATTTTTTCACTTATCGATGCTATTGGTCAGTCCCCATGTGGGTCTGTTATTTTTACAAGTTATTAACCAATCTAAAGTCTTGAAAATAGCTTGAGCGCAAATCTTATAACTCCATTGGACACTTCAACTGTCCACCTCTTCCTCACTCCGTGGGAGAGCTTTGCGGTATATTTCTCCTCAAGAAGAGTCGCAACGAATCAACACGTCTTCTGAGGTAAATGTCTTCAAAACACTGGGCTCAAAGAAAAAAAAATCTTGACCCCCGCTAGTTCTGGTGCTCGTCTGAGGACAGGAATTTAGCGCAAGACAATCCACTGCAACACGGACTAAACCCTGTGCACTGCAGATAAGGTACGGCGTTTTTTAAATTTCCTGAAAAATAACGGTTTTGGAGATACGAGGATTCCGCCCGACAGCGACGATATAAGACCTGATGTTTTTGGGATGCCCTGACCAAGTCATCTAGGCATTAAGATTTGGCCCTTGTAATGTCACTCAGATCCTTTTGCTTGCTAATTGTTCCTGCTTCCAACACATCAAGAACTGATTGTTTACTTGCTGCCTAACGTATTAACATTCGCAGTTGTAACAAGTTAATTAATGTTATTCACTTCACCCGTCACTGGTTTTAACGGTAATCGACGGATTCCTTCTCCTATTTTCAGCATGTTATTATAGGCTGCCTTGTAAATGCTGTTTGTTTTATATATGGACAAGTAAAACTTCGTACAGAATGATTTTGCAATTTTTGTGTGAATATGACAAAAAAAATTGTAAAAGGGCTTCTACCATTAAAATTCATTCTAATCATTAGTGCATTTCCAAGTAGACAGTCACAAAAATCTCAATGAAACCTAGAGAGGAAACAGACTCAAAAAGTAGAGTAGCACTGAATAATGAATAATAATAAGACTGAATAATGGAATTAGGAAAATTACAACAGATATTCATTCAGTCATCTTTAGTAAACAGGTGAAGCAGAGTTGTGGTGGGGAAAATTCACCATGGATGGGGTACCAGTCTACTGCAGAGCATCATGAATATACATTCACATCATGCATACAAACATTCACATAATCATGCACTCCCTGGGGCAAGCTACATTTACATTTATGACATTTGGCAGACGCCCCTTATCCAGAGTGACTTATATTTATCTCATTTTATACATACTGAGGGTTAACGGGCCAGTAGTGGCAGCTTGGCAGATTTGAACTTGTGACCTTCTTGTCAGAAGTCCAACATCTTAACAACTCTGTTACCACAAAGTTTAATTACAGGTGGAGGCAATTTACATGCTTGCTTGCTTTCTGTGGAGTTAAACCAGACAATCTGTAAATAATCCACACAAACACAGGAACAACTAGCAAAACAGAACATTTTCAGAACAGAAAATAACCTCAGCTCAGGATCAAACCCAAGACCCTGGGGCCGTGAACACGAGCACAATTGCCCACTGATCCACTGTACTTATATCCTATAATGAGACACGAAATAACATAACCATACATAACAAAATAAACACATGAACACGCAGGACAAGAAGGCGATGCATATCAAGGACAAACAAAGACAGATACACAAGGGCAGATATGTATAAGGCAACACATTAGGCATAACAAGCAACAGGTGTGAAGAATCAGAAACCAAAATCTCTGCCAGTATTCCCTCCGGTGGCTTGGCAGAGAATTGCCCCAGAAGGTCCTGACATAAACCTCCTCCTCAGCTCCCGACATGCCCAAAATAGGGAGCACAACACAACAGCGAGGGGTAAAGGGCAGAGGGATGTCATGGCCCAAGGAGGAAACAAGGGAAACTATAACCCAGACAATCACCCACAGAGTCCATAGCTGGGTAACATAGCCAAGTCAGGAACATAGTTCCAACAAAATGGGCCACAGTTGAGTCCAGGAACAAACAGACATCCTAGTCCTACACAGGTAAGGAAGGGAAGAAGCATTCTCAACCTGGTTGCCATGCAGCATCCTCCACAAGACCATAAAGCGGGTGCTGGGCAGCGTCCTTCACAAGAACCTGAAGTGGAGCGGCGTCCCCAGCTAGAATAGGAGCGGAATAGAAAAGAGATCCTTGGAAATTATGATATGGGGGTCCTCCATAAACAAAAAACACAATGTAGGTCACACCGGACGTCCATGCAACGTCACTGGGCTGATTGCCAGTCCCAAAGTCAATCAACAACAGAAAAACCTCCTGGGTAATCCTGCTGGGTTTATTGACGAAGAAATGTCCCAGAAGTTTCTGACAATAACAAGCAGTATTAAATGTAAAAAATGTTCTACATATACATCGGTATTCAGATTCTAAATTCAAATTTTATTTATCACATAAAAAACAATACAGTACAACATGCAGTGAAATGCTTTATATGACTGTCCACGTTATAAAAATAAAGTCATAATAGGAAATAAAAAAGAAAACAGTATACAATATAATATAGAGGAATTAGCTGTACAGAAAAATAAAAAACAAACTATAAACAAATTCAGCATATGAGTATATTTATAGTATTGCTGTTAATGAATAAAGTGTGTATGTGTGCAATTTTAATGCATATTTGCAAATTGGCAAAGTGTGCTGTGCAGAAGAGGTACTGTAGAAAGGTTACGAGACAAGTCCAGACAAATCCAAGCTTTAGGTGTCCTGGTTAATAGCCTCCAGGAAGACGCTCCTCCTCTTTCTTTGTGTGTTTGACTTTAAATAAAGGAAGCACTTCCCTCTCAACAACAAAGAAATTAATCTAATCTATGGCTGAGGTTCATCACGACCTTCCTGGTCTTGGTCCAGCAATTCTCGATGAAGATCGAGTGCAGGTCAGGGAGCTTACTGCAGATGGTATGCTCAGCTCATCACATCACCCTTTGAAAAGCTCACCTATCCTGCTTGGTGCTGTTCAGTGTTGTATAAAATACTAGAAAGCAATACTTGAGTAAAAGTACAAGTATCGTACTAGAAAAAGACTTTGGTAGAAGTGAAAGTTACCTTTTAGAATATTACTCAAGTAAAAGTCTTAAGGTATCTGATATTTACTGTACTTAAGTATCAAAAGTCATTTTCTGATATTTAATGTACTTAAGTATTTGAAGTAAAAGTGAAAAGTAAAATTTTCAGTGATTTTCGGTAGGCATAAGAGCAAGGGGCGGTTCTAGGATTTCATCTTTAGGGGGTTTTTAGCCCTCAGTGAGAATTTAAAACAAGAAGAGTTTTATATTATATATTATATGACTACATAGTAAGCCAAAAGTTATGGTATTATTTAATGGCAAAAGTGGACACCAAAATTTTATGCATGATGTAATGATGCCAGTCTTGAATCAGATCAGTTCATGTATGTGTGCATTCTCTACAAACAGTGTGTCTAATGAATGCAGTCATTAATAAAAAAATATTCACAAGACAAAGACCAAATCAATAAATATTCTTTTTATTTAGTATTAAATGGATTGTTTGCATTAATATTTTGTTTGTGTTACAACTCTGGTAATAAGAATAGTGAAATTTCACCGCTTTTGGCTGCCGTATTTGCAGCTTTCAGCCGATTAATGTTATAGATAAACGCCTCCAGCTCTGACTGTGCGTGCACGCTGCGCGTACCTGTGCTTCTCCGTAGAGCGTGCGGAGGGTAATGTAATCTAGGAGCAGTGATTCACCAAACCTCCCTTATTGCAGTCACACACATTTCTTCTGATTTTATTTTGTAGTAACGAGTAACGAAGATACTTAGTGGAAATATAGCGGAGTAAAAGTAGACATTTTATCTAGGAAATGTAGTGGAGTAAAAGTGAAAGTTGACACAAATTTAAATAGCGAAGTAAAGTACAGATACGTGACATTTCTACTTAAGTACAGTAACGAAGTATTTGTACTCCGTTACATTACAACACTGGTTCTGTTCCCAAACCAGGCTCTAATGCATCCTGTCAGGATGCTTTCGATGGTGCAGGTGTCCTTATCACCTGAGAGGGCAGTTTCATCTAAGGCGAGTAACTACCAAACTAATATTTAAACCTTGCTTTAAAGAGCAAGAGCATGGCAAAAAAAAAGGAGTCATGTGTGAGTTACACTCAGTTCTGACCCTGGACATTAGCACATGTTTCTTGTGCAAGTGGTGAACAGAATTATGTACCAATTAAGTACCAATGTCTGTCAGTGTGATGTAACCACAATACAGGAAGCTGAAATCTATGTTGTAAACACACTCAACAAAAAAACATTTTTTCCATTTTATGTGGCACTTATGCTAGACGGTTTTCTGGGAATTTTTAAGCATATCACAAAGGGACTCGTGGCACTATGGTGGAAGCCGCGTTGTTGAAATAAACCAAATTTGGAGTGATTGTCCTATAGAGAATCCTATTAGCTGTTTATTTCAATGCTTGCTACTGTACCTTCACACACTTATCACCAGATTAGTCTTCTTTCTTTTGAATTTTCTCTCGCATTTACATGGTGCATCTCAATAAATTAGAATGTCGTGGAAAAGTTTATTTATTTCATTAATTTATTTCAAATAGTGAAACTTGTGTATTATATAAATTCAGTACACACAGACTGAAGTAGTTTAAGTCTTTGGTTCTTTTAATTGTGATGATTTTGGCTCGCATTTAACAAAAATTCACTATCTCCAAAAATTAGAATACTTCATTAGACCAATTAAAAAAACAATTTTAGTGAATTGTTGGCCTTCTGGAAAGTATGTTTATTTACTGTATATGTACTCAATACTTGGTAGGGGCTCCTTTTACTTTAATTACTGCCTCAATTTGGCATGGCATGGAGATGATCAGTCTGTGGCACTGCTGAGGTGGTATGGAATCCCAGGTTTCTTTGACAGTGACCTTCAGCTCATCTGTATTTTTTGGTCTCCTGCTTCTCATTTTCCTCTTGAAAATACCCCAAATCATGCTGGAAAATGAAATCAGCATCTTTAAAAAGCTGGTCAGCAGAACAAAGCATGAAGTGCTTTAAAATTACTGGGTAAACGAGTGCAGTGACTTTGGTTTTCAAAAAAAACCCAGTGGACCAACACCAGCAGATGACATTGCACCCAAAATCATCACAGACTTAACACTGGACTTCAAGCAACTTGGGCTATGAGCTTCTCCAACATTCCTCCAGACTCTAGGACCTTGATTTCCAAATGAAATACAAAACTTGCTGTCATCTGAAAAGACGCTTTGGACCAATAGGCAACAGTCCAGCAGTTCTTCTTCTCCTTAGCCCAGATAAGACGCCGCTGACGTTCATGTCTGTGGATCAGGAGTGGCTTAAAGGTGCCCTTCCACACAAAACCGTTTTTACTTGGATATTTTGATATGTGTTAGGTCCATATGTGTTTGTGTTGTGTCGTGAATGTGAAAAAGAACTGCTACCTCCCCGGTCAGTTCTAGCCACTTAAAAGAAATAAAGGGAGAAATCAGGTCAGTTAGAAAAGCTGCTCAGAGTGCCATAGTAATGATTGAGCTCATTACTATTCATGAGCTCTCCCACTTGAGACCACGCCACCAGAATTCGTGTAGCTCAGTGAGTTTCCTATACAGCAAGGATGGCTGAACGTCAACGGGCTTGTGAAGAAGCCATTCTGCCGCAATTCAAGGTGATTGTAAACAAATGTCCTCTAGCCTAGGCTACTTATTGCGCTGGGTGAATGAATAGTCATGCTCTCATATCCTAGCGGTTAGCCAATCAGAGCCAAGCAGCATAACTGTCGCAAATCAAGCTGAGTCTTCCTGCAGGCTTTCTATAGCACAATAGAATGGCTTGAAACAAGGTAACCAACATTTTTCCACAAACAAATGTTACAGAGTCCATGGTAAACTTTACCACAGACATTACCACAAAAGTGATGAAATACGTGTGGCTGGGCACCTTTAACAAGAGGAATATGACAACTGTAGCCAAATTCCTTGACACATCTGTGTGTGGTGACTCTTGATGCCTTGACCACAGCCTCAGACCATTCCTTGTGAAGTTCACCCAAATTCTTGAATCGATTTTGCTTGACAAGCCTCTCAATGCTGCAATTCTCTTGAATGGTTGTGCATCTTTTTCTTAAACACTTTTTCCTTTTTGCAGGTGTTTTGAGTCGATTAACTGATTCACCATATTCAAATTTTTTGAGATAGTGAATTGGCGGGTTTTTGTTAAATGCGAGCTAAAATCATCACAATTAAAAGAACCATAGACTTAAACTACTTCAGTCTGTGTGTACTGAATTAACATAATACACTTATTTTTTATCAGTTTCACTAATTGGAGTTGAATTACAGGAATAAATAAACTTTTCCACAACATTCTAATTTATTGAGATACACCTGTATGTTACATTATATTATATTTGGCAGCATGAAAAAAAAATGATTTATTTCTTCAGTCTGCATTTTCTTTTCTTTTCGTCCCGTTATTATTTTCGGACTGAAGGCAAGTTCTCTTTGTGAACGTGGTGAAAAATCCAGTATTAGATGTTTCTTTTGATTAATGACTGAATCTTTCTAAATATACCAATCAAAACTATTATTATTCACTAAATTGAAATTAGTTTTACATTGATATTTGGGGGGTGGTGGTGGTGGGGGGGGTGTTGTTGTTGTTGCTATAGTTGATGTTGTTTTTTGGAAGGTTGTTGACTTGATTACCCAAGATTCAATGTGTGCAGCTACTAAATCAAATTCACTGCCATACAGTACCAAGATTTTCCAAACAAGTGTAATGGTTTTGTAATGTAGCAAAAATGCTTCCTTACAAATGGAGATGCTTTTCATTACAGATACAGGTTCTGCTAACAAAGACGCACGACCGCATGTTTTTTGATGTACAAAGAATGTGCTGTTCCTGAAATTTTCCAGATGATGCTGCATTTGGAATAGATAGAAATGTTTGCAGAAGGAACAAATTGCAAAGATCTCTGTCTATCTATCTGAATCTCTCTCATTGACTCATTCCCTGCATCTCATGGTTAACGTAATGAGGCCTGACGGCAGAGGAGCACGCTTTGCATATGATTAATTGACATTTATAAGGCACATATGACTTAGAGCAATGCTCACTGTGACTGTATTTCTTTTTGTCAGTTAAAGTGAATTTGTGTAGTATGTTCCTTATGGTGTTGCACCTACAACCCACATATCAACATAACCATATGTTAATTAACCATAACAATTCTCAAAAAAGCATCAAAAACTCCTTTAAACTATCGGCTAATTTATTTATTTGTGACTACTATGATTTTTTCTAACTGCAATGAAACATCTTAGTAATAAGGTTATGAGAAGGATTTAACTCGATGTGTTTAATTTGTTAAAACAAATGAGGAGAAGAAGATCTGAAGGTCTGAAGGCAAAATAAATCACTCCAACAAAGGCTACTTTTGTTTCAGTGATGAGATGAGCTACAGCTTTTGTTGCCTTGTCTAGCATTGAGGCTCAACAATAAACAAGAATTGATTTATTGATTTTCTTGTAAAAAAAAAAAAAAAGAAAAAAATGTCAATCTGGTAAAACTCATCTGTTTTAGAGATTTGACTTAATGTTTTTTGTCCAGTCATAGAATGTGATTGAGCAAATGTTAGTGTTAGGCATGTTTGTAGAAGAAATGGCTGATTATTCTCATGTAAAATCTTATATAGCACATTGCAAATTGTCAAACTGTCTCATTTCTGTCACCCGTTAATAATGAATTTTTTTTATTTATTTAAATCCCTTTATATGTTATTAAGAATCCTGAAATATCTAAGAAATTCATTGTACTTGTGCAACATTAACACCAACAGTATCTAAACAATATTTATGAGGAAAAGTGCATTAAAAACTTATATATGAAAATAATATACCTAATAATCTATAATATATATATTCTGAATATATATATATATATATAATAAATGAAAAAAATGTGTTGCAATGATTCCTATTTACCTGCAGCACAACAAGCTACTTTACTGCTATAACTTATGTAAACTGGTGAGAAATGGACAAGTCTTTGGTCCACTGACTTGGTTAGATTCTGAATTTATAAGGATAGAATGCTCCTACTACCTTTGGCTTTTCCCCGTTAGGGGTTGCTACAGCAAATCATCTGTTTCCACCTAACTCTATCCTCGGTATTCTCTATTCTTTCACAGCAATTATCTTCACGTTCTCTTTCAACACATCCATATATCTCCTCTTTGGCCTTCCTCTTGACCTCTTACCTGGCAGCTCCATCTCCAACATCCTTTTACCAATATAACCATCTCCCTCCTCTGTATATGTCCAAACCATCTCAATCTAGCCTCTCTGACCTTGTCCCCTAAACAGCCAACCTGAGCTGTCTCTCTCATGTGAGTTCCTAATCCTGTCTATCCTCATCACTCCTAAAGAGAACCTTAACATCCTCATCTCTGCTACCTCCATCTCTACCTCATGTCTTTTCCTCACTGCTACAGTCTCTAATCCATACAGCATAGCTGATCTCACTACTGTCTTGTACACCTTTTTTGATTATTGCTGACACTCGTCTGTCACACAACACTCCTGGAACTTTTCTCCACCCACTCTAACCCAGCTGCACTCTCTCACACTCCCTGTCACACTGGACGGTTGACCCCAAATACTTAAACTCCTGCACCTTCATGTCCTCAGCTATCTGTAACCTCACTGTTACACATGTATTCTGTCTTACTATGACTGACTTCCATTCCTCTTTCCTGACCATCCAAAGTCTGTTTCAGCTTCTGTCTTAATTCCTCAAGGCATTTTTCCTTTTTTCAGCTTCCACCACTTGGTCTTCATTTCTATCTTTCCTCTCCTCTTCTTCCTGACCACCAGAGACATCTTACACATCATCATCTGATGCTGTCTGGCTATACTCTCTCCTACCACCACTTTTCAGTCACTAATCTCTCTCAAATGTTCTCGTCTATATTTTCACCCACTTATCAAAGTCCACCACCATTTGTCCTTAAAGGTTCCTTTCCTTAACACCAAACCTGCCCATCAACTCCTCATCACCTCTGTTCCCCTCATCAACATGCCTGTTGAAGTCTGCTCCAATCACAACTCTCTCCCATCTGGGAATACTCTCCATCTAACGCTCCATCTACTTCTCTTCTAACTCACAGCCTACTTGTGGAGCATAACCTCTGATGACATTCAACATCACCTCTTTAATTTCTAACTTCAAACTGAATAGACTGTATGACTCTCTTTTCACGTCTAAAACATTTCTCACAAACTCATTCTTCAGGATCACTCCTACCTCATTTCTCTTCTAATACTACATAATATGCTTCCCTTCCACCTGGTCTTCGGCACACACAGTAAATCTACCTTCCTTCTCGCATCATCATGTCTGCCAGCTCTCTACCTTTCCCTGTCATTGTACAGTACCAACGTTAAAAGTCCCTATTCTCAGACTTATTTACATGCCTTTCCTCTTCTCTCTGTCTATGAACCCCTCTCCCTCCTCGACCAACAGTAGTTTTAAAACATGAAAACACTCTCTCTCTCTCTCTCTCTCACTCATCTTCTACCGCTTATCCGAACTACCTCGGGTCACGGGGAGCCTGTGCCTATCTCAGGAGTCATCAGGCATCAATGCAGGATACACCCTGGACAGAGTGCCAACCCATCGCAGGGCACACACACACTCTCATTCACTCACACACTACGGACAATTTTCCAGAGATGCCAATCAGCCTACCATGCGTGTCTTTGGACCGGGGGAGGAAACCGGAGTACCCGGAGGAAACCCCTGAGGCACGGGGAGAACATGCAAACTCCACACACACAATGCGGAGGTGGGAATCGAACCCCCAACCCTGGAGGTGTGAGGCAAACGTGCTAACCACTAAGCCACCGTGCCCCCCATGAAAACACAATTTATTTATTAAATAAACTGATATCCAGAGGGAAACATTGATTGTTTCTTGATGTGCCACAGGTTCTTACTAGAATACAGATGTAGTGAAAAGGCTTGCCACTCCATCAGACCGCTATTTTTGAAGACCACATCATCAATTACTCTTCACTCTTCAATATTCTTGGCAGCATGTGATGGAGCACTATCATGCACGAATGTCTTCTTTCATCTTAATGCCAGATGCTCACTTTTATATATTATGCATGGTTCTGTTTTTTTTCCCAAAAAATTCTATAGTGTTATCTGCTGTTCATTTTACACCTTCAGGGCCACCAGTAATTCAAGTTCAAACCTTTACAACACCACCTTTGCTTGAGTTCAATTCTTTTCTATTCAAATTTTTTATTTATCACTAATGCGAAAGCCAGAGGTGGCAGAGATGAGGAAAAACTCTTAGACGATCAAGGAAGAAACCTTGAATGGAACCAGACTCAGACAAAATTTTTGTCTTAGTCTTGTTCCATCCTTCAGGTCTATCATGATCAACATTGCTCAGTTCACTGTGTGAATGACCCACAGTGGTGCTCAGATTTCCGTCTGGACACATTCATGGCAGTATGTCCTACAATTCACAGATCTTGAAACATTTTTGGCACCAGTATGGTCAAATATATCTTTGCTGTTTTCTTATGGCTGTTTCATCAGCACTCGCTTAATGATAGAGAAATTATCAGCGCTTCCCACTTATTGCATTTGAAACCGTCACATACTCTTTATTGTTTGGTGATCTTCTGTAAGTCTTGTAAGTAATTTCAATCTCTGATTTGCCATCACAACCTTTTGCACTGCTCAACTGTCCCACCATCTCTAAGGGTACCAGGTACATACGCATCAACAGACTTTTCTCTGTTCTGGTACCTAGTACCCCTTTTCCACCAAAAAAGAACCGGGTGCTGGTCAGAGCTAGTGCTGGTGCTGGTTTAAAGTTGGTTCCACTGGCGAACCTTCTAAGAACCGGTTTGCCTTTCCATCGGCTAGAGAGCCATCACAAAGCCGAGTCAGACGTCACTGTATACGTGTCACGTTACACAGCAACGTTAGCACAGCAGCGGCAAACACAAACACATCAACAATGGCGGATGTTGCTTTACTGTTAATGCTCATGGCTTTGTGAACCTACATTGGCATCCAAACGCGGCGAATCCAACGTGTACGTGCAGCTCCATGTAATCTGTATAAACGTTGGTTGTAATCGAGAAACATTATCATTAACACAGAAAAGATTTAGCCTTAGCATGTAGCTACCTACTATCATGTGTGCTGATAACTGATCATATTGCAGTAAAGTAAAAGTTTACTAAACATCAGTATACGTAAGGTACATTATCACAGGCGCTAACAGTAACCCCGCCCACAGCCCCGCCCCCAGCTCCTGATACAAGCGGTTCTTAAGTCTAGACCAGCAACGTTTTGGTGCTACTTAAGAACCACTTTTCCTGGTTTAGAGCCGGTGCTTTGGCTGTCAAAAAAGAAAGAACTGGTTCTAAATTAGGCTCCGAACCAGCACTCAAACTGCCTCAGTGGAAAAGGGGCATAGGTGGTGCAATGAACTTCCCACAGATCAGCTGAGTCACTGACTGTCTTAAAACGATGGGTGAAGACCTCTGTCTTTCTGAAATACTAAAACTAGCACTTTTTTATTAGAAACATGTTTGTCTCTGTGCTTTTATTGCTGTATTTCCTTCCAGCAGAGTTTTAGATTGATGATATCCTTAATCTGTGACCTAATGAACCAGTATCTATGTATTCATTAATAGAAGCTTCAAAGCACTTTTGTATGTTGCTAGGGGCATCTGCCAAATACCGTACATTTAAATGTAAATGTCTTAACAATTTCTAACATCTTTCATCTCTTATGTGCGGTAAAATTCTCACATCTCTCAATTGTTGACAAAGTCCTTACAATGTAAGAGTCTATTAAATGGAATACATCATGAAAGAATTGTAACAAATACGTTTGAGTCAGGATTTTATTAGTCAAATAGACCGTTATATACAGTATATAACTTTCAGTGAAACTGCATTTGTGTTAGTAACGTTCAAATATTTTCTTACAGCTTAACACAACTTAATGCATTTCTGTTACAGTGATAGTGTGACACAGTGTACTTTAGACTTTTTAACAAATACTCCAAAAAAATAAAAATAAGAAGTGTTTTAGTGGTTAGCACGTTCGCCTCACACCTCCAGGGTTGGGGGTTCGATTCCCGCCTCCACCTTGTGTGTGTGGAGTTTGCATGTTCTCCCCGTGCCTAGGGGGTTTCCTCCTCGTACTCCGGTTTCCTCCCTGGTCCAAACACATGCATGGTAGGTTGATTGGCATCTCTGGAAAATTGTCCGTAGTGTGTGATTGCGTGAGTGAATGAGAGTGTGTGTGTGCCCTGCGATGGGTTGGCACCCCGTCCAGGGTGTATCCTGCCTTGATGCCCGATGATGCCCGAGATAGGCACAGGCTCCATGTGACCTGAGATAGTTCGGATAAGCGGTAGAAAATGAATGAATGAATGAATTTAACATGAAGTGTAATGTACATAGTTAAGTAAAGCTGTGCTTCTCAGTCAAAGGAAAGTTATATGAATACACAATATGAATAAACCCAAATAACTGGTTCTTAGTGACACTAGATGAGTGAGCTCCAATTATCTCTATCATGTATTATCTGTATCCAATTTAATCAAACAAAAGGTTGTTCTATTCTTATCTCAAAAGCAGCTAATCTGTTTTACTGCAATTTCTAAGTCTTTTTTAAGCAGTCTGTTGGTTAGTCATTAGTCAATCACAAACATCGATAATGCACACTGTGTTGTAGACAGATTGGCTTTTCCACTTGTCAGTGTTATGTCTGATCTTTCTAAATTCAATCAAAGAGCACTTCGTGCCTCAGGCTGTTTGACTAGGATATTGATTTACAAATTTCAAGGTTTAGTCTGAGACCTGTTTTAGTGAAGGCTTCCAATTATTGGCTACCATCATGCAGGCATTATTATTACACCACCAAGCCATCAAGAGCAAAATAAGAGGAAATTGCAACACAAGCAGATGAATGTGTAGCTTTTGAGTCTTGACAGAGGTACAAAAAGTACTAGCTTTATGTAGTTTTGGTAATACAAGCCAAAATATCTTCAAATGAATTCAATAATTTAAAATGGAATGGAAGTGTGAACTGTAAATGATGTATATCTGTATATTAGACAAACATCAGAGAAACTTATCAACAGATTCATTCGTCATTATGATGTTGATGGCCTTGACAGAAAAGAATTTGCTTGGTTAATCTATACCAATTTTCTTTTCATTTTCATTTGAGGATAGATAACCATGTTCCTTGTGGAAATAAGCACTCACACTTTTCCATCTATTCTACATTTAATGCAATTTGAAATGAGTGTTGATATGTTGTCTTCGAACGCAGTCGTGGGGTAAACACAAAGACACACAGGCAGCAGCTTTTAATGAGTCGTAAAGTGGGTAGTAAATGTAAAAGTAGTAAAGTCTTTCTAAAGAGGTTTTATTTGTTTAAAAGGAAAACTTGCTATTGTAGGGTATTATATTCGCTCCGCAAAATGAGTATTAATCTGTGCAGTTATTTGTCCCATGTGGTGATACCCTTAAGGGTACATACAGTATACGATACTTAATATGTGTCTTTTACATGGAAACATGGATAAATTCATTTTTAATAATTTAAGAACACGCATGTCCATCACACCTATACAGTGCCCTTCACAATTATTGGCACCCCTGTTTAAGATGTGGTCGTGGACTTCTAAAAATTCTCCCTTTTTTTTTTTAAACAACATAGAACCCAAATGCAGAAAAAGAGAAAAATCCAACCTTTCATTTAAGTACATTACTTTAATCACACATTTAGAAGGAAAAAAAAACTTGAAATCATGTGTCCCACAATTATTGGCACCCCTGATGTTAATATTTTGTACAACCCCCTTTTGCCAACAAGACAGCACTTAATCTCCTCCTATAACATTTCACAAGATTGGAGAACACAGAGAGAGAGATCTTTGACCATTCTTCTTTGCACAATCTTTCTAGATCATCCAGTGTCCTGGGTCCTCTCTTATGCACTCTCCTCTTTAGCTCGCCCCACAGGTTTTCGATTGGGTTGGCCATGGGAGGACCTTGAGTTTGTGACTGCTGAACCATTTTTGTGTAGATTTTGCCACATGTTTTGGATCATTATCCTGCTGAAAGACCCAATGACGACCCATCTTCAACTTTCTGGCAGAGTCCATCAGGTTTTTATTTAAAATGTCCTGGTAGTTCAAAGCGTTCATAATGCCATGCACCCTAACAAGGTTCCCAGGGCCTTTGGAAGAAAAACAGGCCCACAGCATCACAGATCCTTCACCATACTTCACGGTGGGCATGAGGGCATACTCATCTTTTGTTTTACCCACTTAGAGCGTTTGTTGCCAAAAAGCTCAATCTGACCAAAGCAAACGATCCCAGTTGAAGTCCCAGTACCGCTTAGCAAACTCCAGACGTTTACATTTGTGAGTGTTATTGAGAAAAGGCTTTTTCCTTGCATGCCTCCCAAACAGCTTGTTGGCATGTAGAGAGCATCTGATGGCTGTTATGGAGACTTTGTGACCCCAAGATGCCACTCTTTGATGCAATTCTGTGACAGTGAGCTTAAGAAATGTTTTTACTTCTCTTACCATCCTCCTCACTGTGTGTTGTGGCAGGATAAACTTGGGACCTCTTCCAGCCTTGTTTTATCACTGTTGCAGTGTTTTAAACTTCTTAATGATTCCTCTGACTGTAGATACGGGCAAGTTAAGGCGAGTGGCTATTTTCTTGTACCCATTGCCTGACTTATGAAGGTCGACACACATCTGCCTTACTTGAATGTTGTGTTCTCTTGTCTTTGCCATGTTGACAAATGGGTAAGAGAATTAGGCCTCTGTGTCATGTCATATTTATACCCCAGGGAAACAGAAAGTCATGAATTACTAATTAAAAGTTCCTAGATACCCTGACCAACTTTAGCAACTACAGAAAAATATATTTTAAAAAAAAATAAATGTAATTTTTCAGAGGAATTGTTAGGGGTGCCAATAATTGTGGGACACTTTTTACCACCAAAGTACTGTACTTAAATGAAAGGTTAGATTTTTCTCTTTTTTTGCATTTGGGTTCTATGTTGTATAAAAAAAGACCAGTCCACGACCGCATCTTAAACAGGGGTGCCAATAATTGTGGAGGGCACTGTACTGTATGTGCATGTTTACTAAAGTGTTGCAACAAAGTTTAAAGCACACAGATGTTAAGGGTCTTTGTGCACTGTAGATTTACAATTTCCCTTCATTGGCCCTCAAATGGACAAAATTAATAACAGTGGTTCGATATCAGAAAACTTCAATGAGGTTGCGAACACTGGCCAGGAGCTGTTGGTGTCATATGTGAGAGGTGTGAAGGTTCAAATGTTAGTGGACTCTGGCTCCAGTGTGTCTCTCATGGATGCAGAGTTCTGCTTGTTTCAGCACTGCATAGCTGCCCGCTGAAAAAGGACTACGTGGCAGCCTGTGAAACCATGAATGGTCAGATGCTAGATACACTGGGCACCATTACAATAACACTCCAGCAGGGAACTGAGTTATGGCAGCCAGATATGAAACCAGACAGTCTTTCTTGCTGGGCTGGAACTAACTACTGTATCTGTTGAGAAATTATGTTTTACAGGACCTCAGACACGCAAAGTTACAACTTTGGGACATCTCAGTTTCTCTCCTTTCAAGCAAAGACTTTGTTCCAATGTGCTGCATTGTGTCTTTGGCGACCACTATGAACTTACTGCCCCTCAGTGAGACAGTTGTGCCAGTTTACCTCATATGGTCCAGATGGCTAGTGACTTTATTGGCTTTATTTATCTTAGACCTAATGTGACAGATTCTACCATTCTAGTGGAAAGGATTAACCATTTAATTCTATTCAATTCCATTTAAATGACTAACATAAGCTTGGATTTGAATCCTACTGGACAGGAAATTTTATTGAAATAAAAATGTGAGTTTTACTAATGATGATCCTGATGTTCAGCTTCTTTGTGCTCTGGTTGACATACAGTAGCTGAAGTAACCTCTTCCAGACTAAAACCTCTTGCATCACTGGATGAGTCACCTATTTATGGAACAGAGAGAGCTGCACTCTCACCATTGCTGTTAGAATATAATGATATCTTTAGCTTCTCCAAGCAGAATGCTGGAAAATATTAGCTAGAGAATCATTACATCCGAACAGGTGTGCGGACTCCTATTAAACAATGTGCATATTGTACGTCTCCTGAAAACGTGTTGAAATAGAAAGGTGAGAAGCTGGCCTGCTAGCATGTCAGTGGAATGTCAATGGAAAGCCCCTGGGCATCAGCAGTTGTTTGGGTGAAAAAGAAATGTGTCGCCTGGTGTTTCTGCGTTGACTACAGATGCTTGAACTTTAGATTTCTCTAACAGCTACTGGCATGTGGAAACTGCTGAGGAAGACAGAGGAACGGGACATTTACGACAGGTCTAGAATCACTGCGAATCTATGCTAATGGCCCTCACATTTCAGCATTTAAAGGAGGTGGTCATCTGAAGGCTCCCGTAGCACATCTGCATCACATATCTACAAAACATTTGAGAAACACTTGTTAAGCCTGAAAGAGTTGTTTTCAAGGATCCAAGCCCCATGCCTGAGACTGAATCCAAAAAAGTCACATCATGAGATGTGTGGTCTTTCTGGATCTTTCTCAAAGTTCTTCAGCCTGATGTAAGGAATACATCTAAATATGCTGCTATTCTGTACCAGCTTATTGAAAAGAATTTGGGAATGTGGTTGCTTATGTCAGCTGGGCGTTAAACGCCACGTTAAACGTCTTTGATAGTGAGCTGTGGGCTATTGTGTGGTCTGTAAGATAATTCATACATTAAATTAGACTTGCTTCATTTACCATTATCACAGACCATCAACCTCTTTTGGCACTTTGACATATCTTCATTGATGACGAGCCAACAGGGTGGAGTCCTTTGTGGACTTTACATAAACATTTGTTATGCGAAAGAGCTTTTTCGGGATAGAACTACATTCATTCATTCATCTTCTACCGCTTATCCGAACTACCTCGGGTCACGGGGTCTCAGGCGTCATTGGGCATCAAGGCAGGATACACCCTGGACGGAGTGCCAACCCATCGCAGGGCACACACACACACTCATTCACTCACGCAATCACACACTAGGGACAATTTTCCAGAGATGCCAATCAACCTACCATGCATGTCTTTGGACCGGGGGAGGAAACCGGAGTAACCGGAGGAAACCCCCGAGGCACGGGGAGAACATGCAAACTCCACACACACAAGGTGGAGGCGGGAATCGAACCCCGACCCTGGAGGTGTGAGGCGAACGTGCTAACCACTAAGCCACCGTGCCCCCGGATAGAACTACAGTAAATAAAAAAAAGCCAAAAATGCAGTTTTTATTATCTTTTGTTTTTCATTAAAATTTTGCAGATTCTGGGAAGCATAGGTAAACTTCTGACCTCAATTGGATGTAAATGGTGAAAGAAGAAATGGTTTTGTGCCACTAGATGGCAGGACAGACTTGTCAGACAAATACAAAGACATTTATTAACTTGTGTAAAGTTGACCAGAAACATTTACAAGCAGTAGATTTATCTCTTTTTTTCTTAATTGCTTTTCATTTTCTTCTTATTGATAGTGATTTAAATCAGTTTTATATCAGGAAGAATATTTTCTCAATATGTTCTAATATATATTCTAGCAATACATTCAAATAGCTTACCCAGGTAAAATAGGTAACTGTATATTTCCACAATACAGTATATACAAGAAATCTTTGTGCAGTCTGTAAACAGGAAATGGTCCATGTGTAAGATTATGCTTGCAAAACTGAGTGATGGAATTATGCCAACCATGCAGTTGGTAGAAAATGTTTCTCACTGGGTCAAGCACTGAAGATGAATTATTCAGTTGTAGCCATGGGCAGCAGATTTTCCTGGTGGGAGCGAGAGACAAATGTGGGGGAAATATTAAATTGTCTCTAACTTGCCTGTACATAAAATGAAAGGATCTCCAAGTGGGGACTGTGCTGCATATAATTACCCAAGATATTATGTTGGCTTTGTAGAAGCCAACATTCTGTTTTCCTATTTAAGCTATATATCAAGATTAACTTCTCCTAGGGCTTTCGAGCCACATACACCAAATTCGGATATGATAAGTTGTAGTCCCTGGTCTGAAGTTTGTTGCTATTACTTTTCTAAGCGATCCGAGTTCCGGTACTTCCGATACCGGGTCTCAAAGTGGCTTTTTTTCCCATAGACTCCCATTATAAACTTTGGATGTTTATAACTAGGCAAGCTTTTAAACTATCTACACCAAACTCGGCCAGCTCCTTTAGGGTGATACTCTGAACAAAGTTTTAAATTGGTGTACCGACTGGCCTTTCGGTTGTGCTGCAGCCCCGCCCCCAAAATATGCAAAATCAAAAAACTTTTTACAACATTGACATGTCATATATCAAAACACTCAGCCCAATGTGGGGAACTTCCTCATGAGCATTCGGATAACCTCACATGCTTACAGTATCTCCAGTTGCCTTCAAATATTTTGGCACCCTAGCTTTCTGTCCACTTGCCTCCAAACGTAACACTGATCCTAATGTCCACTCACCTCCAAAGAACACCGGCCTTTGCGAACACTTGCTTTGTCAAAGCATCAAAACATCAAAGTTTGTCACGGCGAACTTTACAAATCTAGTTATTATTGTCAACATTGTTGTCATTATTATTATTAAAAATGTTTTGATTTTGGTCACTTTAATCAAATGGGTTCAATTCAAATCTCTAAAACAAGTAAATTATGTCAATTTGGAAGTACTGAGTGTGTCACAAGGGTAAACCCCATGGCGGGATGCAAATGCAGGTTGTTTATTAAATAAGTCACAAAATTAAACAGTTCAAAGTATTAAAATCTTGTTAAAAAAATAAGGAAAATAAGGAAATAACGAACAGAAGTGAAGCTGTACTTAGCTTAACAGACATCAGGCAAAGAGCAGGTTCTAAACAGGCACAGGTTATTCAGGCTATAAATAACTCCCAAACATGCTGGGCAAAATAGTCAAGAACAGAGAAAAGACAAAATCCATTACCATGGCTAACTTAAGCAAAACACTGGCTTGTAAACCATCATGAATATGAGAGATATAAACATATACTTCACAAAGTGCAAATTGAAACAGAGATGCTTATAAACGCTAAAAGAGACATACACAATTAAACACAGGTAAACACAAGTAGAATAATAGTAATGGTGCACGTGGGAGTGCAGGTGGAAGGGAAAGTCTATGGCGGCCATGTTTGTAGGCTGCGGTGAAGTAAAGTTCATGAAACCTGGTGAGTTAGCAATAAAAGTTCAAATAAAATTTAGCTCCAATAAATAGCCAAAAATATTATAACACCACTTAAATAATAAAGTTCATTAGTTTCATGGAATTTATTTATAAGGTAAAGTTGCCAGTGTCTGCAGAAAGCTTGAGAACATCTACCTTAAATAACTATATTTGTGGAGGTTGCATTATCCTGCATGTAGTTTATAAAACTCAAGGCGTAAGATTTTGCTACTTTATTATTACACTGTTTGCACAACTAATGGTGACCAAATACCATGTCATAAAATATTAAAATGTTACTAAATTATTACTTTATTACTAAATTATTAAATTATGTACCCTTGTACCCTTCTAAAATCACCGTACACCATTATCATTATGCAATCAAGTCAAATCAATAAGCTTTGACTGTCAATTCAACCTTATACAGATAGTACAGTACACAGCTAATCATAGCTAATCATAAAGACAATGGGTTTTGGATGCCAAAAATCAAACTAGAACATAGTCAAGACCTCCGCAGATGAACTTACTCAACACACATTTTCCCATTTTCTCATCAAATTCATTTTAATCACGCTTGACATACCAAGTCACACTTTCTGACTTTACACAATAAACAATCGCATCGCCTCTTTAGGTTTCTGGTTTATCACCCGCGTGGATGTTTTCCAACACAAAAGTTACAAACCTCATGCATGGTTTAAGTCAGTGTTACGTGAGTCTTAGATAATGGTTACATAATGTCACCCACATTGTCAAAAATAACATATAATGGGAAATATTCCATAAGTGCAAGACAGTACAATAATGGACAGGGAGAGTATAGCGCTGACTCGTACATAGTTTACACTGATACACATACAAAAATTTGTTTTAGGCTTGTAGCATCAGTCTAAAACCAAATGTACTCGAATAGGATGAATATACATTTGTGTGTGTATGCAGTCTATGTGGATCCCATATCCAATATACATCTATATATTTCTAGGGAAACTGACTGGAATATTATTCTGCCTAATGACTTGGATTTGTGAATTTCTATTAATTATTTTTTTAAAAGTGATAAAGCAGCAGGGGGGGCACGGTGGCTTAGTGGTTAGCACGTTCGCCTCACACCTCCAGGGTCGGGGTTCGATTCCCGCCTCCACCTTGTGTGTGTGGAGTTTGCATGTTTTCCCCGTGCCTCGGGGGTTTCCTCCGGGTACTCCGGTTTCCTCCCCGGTCCAAAGACATGCATGGTAGGTTGATTGGCATCTCTGGAAAATTGTCCGTAGTGTGTGATTGTGTGAGTGAATGAGAGTGTGTGTGTGTGCACCCTGCGATGGGTTGGCACTCCGTACAGGGTGTATCCTGCCTTGATGCCCGATGACGTCTGAGATAGGCACAGGCTCCCCGTGACCCGAGGTAGTTCGGATAAGCGGTAGAAAATGAGTGAGTGAGTGAGTGAGATAAAGCAGCAACTGATGTGACAACACAAATTTATCGAGTAGATAGAATTCGTACAAGATTAAAATAATATCTTGTTGAATTTGTAAAGATCTACAGTATGTCTCATTCCAAAGTACAAATAAAAGGTCATGTGAATCTGTACATTTATTACAATACCTTGCAAGAAGTCCCCGATTGCTCAACCAGCACCGAAATAAATGCCACTGGACATTTAACATCATAAATCCAGGCAAATTTGTAAATGTAAATTACTTGGGGGATATTTAAGGAAGATTATCATATCATAGTACTTTTTTTTTACATTACCACAATATTCTTCAAGGTCTAAAGAAACCATGCTGAATAAAATATAAGCTGAATTAAAAAAATACTAATAGTCTAGCAGTTAATAGACTTGACTGGGTTGCACTAATGCTTTTAACCTTTCTTTTTTTCCCTCTCTTTTCATTTGTGCCTCAAGACATTAGTTTTAGAAAAGCAGACATGGTCCTCATGCTCACCAGACCATAATAATTAAGGAATCCAAATAAGCAGGCTTCTGAACTTCATGTGTTGCTATAGCGACTTGGTAGCTGTAGAGCTCCGTCTGGGCTCAAAAGTGACATCAAACTGCTTTCCAACAAAAACTTATATGAAACTAACAGACAGACGAAGTCAGAATTTAAAATAAATACAAAAGAGAGAACATCTGGGTTTTTCATGCTCTTAATAAGCAACATAACAGTTGTTTACTTATAGTCAAGACAGATTAATAATTGGACTTATACAAATGAGCCAGTTCAAAAGATTACACATGCTTGATTTTTAATTCTGGAGGTTCAATGACTGATGGTATGTTTTGTAAATGTTTCTCATGAGTCTCTTGTCCTGAATAGTTTACTTGTACACTGTTCTTCAGAAAAATCCTCCAGCTCCATCAAATTATTTGACTCCTTTCCAGCAGCAGTTATATTATATTCATATTCAGATCCATTTTTACACATTGAGGACAACAGTTACACCCATACACAACTATTACAAAAAGGTGCAAACATTCAATGATGCTCAACAAGGTACTTTACATGACACTTTAAGAGCTAAGGGGGTGTAAACTTTTGAACAGGGTGATCACTGTCACTTGTTATTTTGTCACTGTCACTGTCACGTTATGTCAGGTCAGAGTTGATGGGAAGGTGGATGGAGCCAAATACAGGGCAATCTTAAATGAAAACCTGTTAGAGTCTGCAAAAGACTTGAGACTGGGGCGGAGGTTCACCTTCCAGCAAGACAATGACCCTAAACATACAGCCAGAGCTACAATGGTGTGGTTTAGATCAAAGCATATTCATGTGTTAGAATGGCCCAGTCAAAGTCTAGACCTAAATCCAATTGAGAATCTGTGGCACGACCTGAAAATCACTGCTCACAGACACTCGCCATCCAATCTGACTGAGCTTGAGCTATTTTGCAAAGAAGAATGGGCAAATATTTCACTCTCTACATGTGCAAAGCTGATAGAGACAAACCCCAAAAGACTTGCAGCTGTAATTGCAGTGAAATGTGGTTCTATAAAGTATTGACTCAGTGGGGCTGAATACAAATGCACACCACACTTTTCAGTGTTTTTATTTATTTGTAAAAAAAAATTTGGATACCGTTTATCATTTTCCTTCCACTTCACAATTATGTGCCACATTGTGTTGGTCTATCACATAAAATCCTAATAAAATACATTTTTCTTTGTGGTTGTAACGTGTCAAAATTTGAAAACGTTCAGTGGGTATGAATACTTTAGCAAAGCACTGTAAAAACCTGTGCCAAATGAAATACTGTATGATTCAATGTGGTGACTCCTAATGAGCACGATCGCCTCACACCTCCAGGGTTGGGGGTTCGATAACCGCCTCCGCCTTGTGTGTGTGGAGTTTGCATGTTCTCCCCGTGCCTCAGGGGTTTCCTCCGGGTACTCCAGTTTCCTCCCCAGGTCCAAAGACATGCATGGTAGGTTGATTGGCATCTCTGAAAAATTGTCCGTAGTGTGTGATTGTGTGAGTGAATGAGAGTGTGTGTGTGCCCTGCGATGGGTTGGCACTCCGTCCAGGGTGTATCCTGCCTTGATGCCCAATGATGCCTGAGATAGGCACAGGCTCCCTGTGACCCGAGGTAGTTCGGATAAGCGGTAGAAAATGAGTGAGTGAGTGAGAGACTCCTAATGAGAAGCACCCAAAAGAAGTTTTGAATTCTGCATCAATTTCTTTCTATTATTTTTGTAAGTGTTGGGATTAAGAGAAGGAGCCACACCATCTTCAGTGCATCCACCATCAATGAGATGATAGACTTAATCCAGATACACAAAACATATAATAATTCAATCATTTCACATGACCCAACAGTCATTGGGGTGAAACATATAACTCTATGCGTTTTTGTTTTTTTTTTTAAAAAAGGAGCTTTCTGTCAGCCAGAAAAACATGACACTGCTAAGAACATCATCAGTGATCAATATACTTTACATAAACAACTGCTATATTTTCACATGTATTATTTAAATCTCTTCTTAGTGTCTCTTATGTCTTTTAAAAGAGATGGACTGGATTACACACTCGAGTCCAAAGGTACAGAATTATAATTATACATAAATGTTTCATTCATTAATTATAATTAAATATTGCATTCTTTGTACTCAGTTTAATAGCTTATTTGCTGTACTGTGCATATATTGTACAGGAACATGTGTGTGTGGGTATGTGCATGTGTGTGTGTGTGTGTGGGGGGGGGGGGTGCACTGTGTATTGCTTTAATGTGAAGTGACCTCCACATGCACCATGAGTCTGAAAAGGGGAAAGACTTCTGAACTACTGGTGAGAGTTGTGTCATCGTTTACAGCATTATAAATCCACTGTATTCTCTTTAAAGGTGGGGTCTCGATTTTTGAAAGCCAATGTTGACATTTAAAATCACCAAAACAAACACGCCCCTAACCTAAATGGGCCCCACCCCTGTATTGATAGCTCCGCCCACACATACATACACAACCCAGGCAACTACTGAAAAGAAATGTGTCTTTATCATAGCTGATAAAGAAGAACAATACGATTACAGATAAACAAACAAGCAAAAATGACACTCAAGCATAATCATGCAAAGGACGGCATATATTAGTTCTGTGTAACAAAGCAAAACAGCGTTTAGCTCAGGAGTTATTGACTCAGGAAACTCCAATCTGTGAATATGAGCCAACTTCCTGCTCCTTCAGTTCTCTCCAGCGCTGGAAAGCTGATCCTATATTAACACGTCCTACTTCTTGCCTTATCGTAAGTCTTTCGTCTCTTTCTTTCTTTGTTTTTATCCTCCATGTCAATGTTAAAACCGCTTTCTGCTAATGTCACACATGCGCACTGAACACTCTCTCCGCCCATATTGACAAGACCCGCCCCTTTCTGCTCATTGGCTACACGTTTGTTTTGTTTTTTGTTTATTTTTTGGCCCGACTCAGTTTTCTGAAGCGTTTCTCAAGAATCGGAGACCCTACCTTTAATGGGTATGTGTAGTCTTGTAGTTTTTACTGGTTATGCATATTCATTCTCTCTCTCTCTCTCTTTCTCTCTCTCTCTCTCTCTCTCTCTCTCTCTCTCAGGGGCCTGTGATAGATGAGGCGTGAGTGGTGCAGATGAAAGTGAACAGCAACTGATGTCATGCTGACTGCACCTGCACATATCGCTTAGGGGTGCAGAGACATCGCTGGTGTAAACACACACTCAATGATGCATGACATTATGAAATTAACACCACATAATTTGAATCTGAAAACACAGATAAAAGGCAGACGAAACAAAACCAATACATACTGTCGAATTTTCTTTACTGTGGTACAAAAGGGATTTCTACCTCCTCTAATCCAAGGCCGTGTCATCTGTCACGAGTAAATGTTTTTGGCTTGTGAAATTTTATGCAAAGCTTTAAAATCCTTTCCTGACAATAGTACTTACTCAAACGAGATATTAATTAATAAAGGTGCTAATAGTATGGGTTAGTGGAGAGGTGAACCTACAGCATGGACCCTGCAAGCTGAAAACTAAAGTTTTGTTAAAATGGCAGATTTCATCCATCTTTGCACTCTCTGATCCTAGAATCTATCTCAGGGGACTTACGAGGTGAGGGGACACCCTGTTCAGGGGGGCCAAGCCATCACAGAGCACAGTTAAACACACAGAAAAATCAGAGATGCCAATCAGCCTACATACAACACTTGTCTTTGGACTGAGGAGGAAATAGGAGTAAAAAAGGAAACCTCAGGTACACAGGGAATACATGCAACCTCCATACACACAAGTATCAATCTCCCAACCCCTGGTGGTGAAAGGCAA